>NC_142928.1:107228760-107281260 GCF_046866305.1 Octopus bimaculoides
ATAATAATAATAATAATAATAATAATAATTTCTTTTATTTAAGGATAATAATGATAATAACTATAATGATGACAGTGATGGTGCCAGTGTCAATGATGATGAGCTTATTCCATACACTGCTCAGGTTCATTACAACTCACCAGACAAGGTTAAGAGAAGGGACAGAGAGATGACAGATAAGTCAAGTAAAGAAAGCTAGCAAAGAAAGTAAGAAGTATTTACACAGTACACAGCATAAAAATCAAAAACAGAAAAGTGAACATTAAAAGAATCCCAAAGAAAAGGTTGCCTAGACATGTCAACAGTAAGTTTTAGACAGGTATCTAACAGTGGTAGCTTATTGTTAGATAAGATGGCTTTTGGCTCTCTCTCCCACTGTCTTTGTAGCAGGTGGATTAGCATTTATTGGTTCTCCAGTTATCCTACATCTGACTGTTTCAGTCTGTAGGTGAATGAGTGCTTACTGACTTGCTTGTAAGTGTAGCGTATTTCATAAGGTCAGGAACTTCATTAGACTCATCATGAGTTATTGAGTAGAGACACTTTTGTATCTGTTTATTTGCAAAGCTGCTTTCTGTTTTCTTGATAGTTATTCTGACTATATTATTCTTTTACTGATCTTTTCTGGTGCCCACCCATTCGTAGTCATTTGTAGTCATTTGCACTATTCCTCACCTTTTTAGAGTGTGTGTGTGTGTGTGTGTGGTGGGGGGACATCTTTGATTTGTTAAAAACCATTTAAACTTTTGCCCTTTCTACCTTTAAATGAGGTTTTGAGTACCCAGATATACAAAGTTTCAATGGGAAATTGCGATAGGCAGTAAGGTTCTGTTCTTTAACCAAATAACTGAACTACAGGTAAATACCATGATTTATATATATTACAATAATCTAAAAGATAGTGATTTCAAAATTTCAAAGGCTTTCTCTATCATGCTATTAGAATATGGACATGGAGATCTGGAAATTCCAGGCTCAAAATATCAAGTGTTTCAGAATTCTTTGAACAAACAGTTGCCAAATTAGCCACCATTGTCTGTTACAGGTTTCATAGTCTTAGAAACTGAGATTTGTGGTGATTGATGACTGTTTAGTTTTAGTTTTTTATATTCACCATATTAGTCCATGAATACAAAAAGTTGAAATTTCTTGAAATAAAATAAATATTCTCTCACAGTTAGTCATAGTAAATCCAGCACTGGTACTGTTTTATGCATCTCTTTGTTTCAGTTTCTTTGAGGCTGCATGCAAGCATTATATTTATCGAACAGATCAATGATGTCTGCTAGCATCATACACCAATGTAGTAATTTTCTTGCTCTCTTTAGATACACCTAAGTATGACTTGTACGTGCATATAGTTAAGTATTTCTGTCATTACTTAGAGAGTAACAAGTTTGTAGTTTTTGACTAGTGTGCCCTGGATATGCATTAGTTCATCTTGTACTTTCAGATACTCCCACCAACATATTCAACAGTGTACATAACATTATCACTACTTGGTTCTCTGTTGGTTTCATCAATTCTTGGTACAGAAAAAACAAGATTGTCATTTTTTGTGTGTTTGTATATCAATGACCAAGGATCAATGTATCCAAAACCAAACTGTCAGTTAAATCATTAAATTCACTTGCACACACCTTTTTCTCAGTTTCATCTACCATTTTGTTTTGCAAAATGGAACTGATTTCTAGCATTAAAGAGATTAATTTTTGGTGTACAGAAATTATTATATGCATTTTTACCTTTCTCACATGTGAAACTGGTATAAAAATATTTACCTCATTCACTGATAGTGTAAAGTAACTGAGCAATTTTGATTTTATCAGCTTCTTCCCACCACATACTGTGGTGAGGAGCTTATAATGAGTCAACTTAGGTAAAAATTGTAGTGTTGTAAACTGTAAAATCCCTCCTTGAATAAACACCCCTAGTCATGTAAATTGACATGTGATATAGGGTTAAGAGCTTCAAACTGAAATTTAACTTTTAATAACATCCATAGGACAGTAAAGTCACTTAGTCAATTACAACAGTTAAACTGTATTACCAACTCACTTACCAGCTTGGTTACAAGTGAACAAAATAGGAGCTTTGAAATACCATCAGCATATGTAATAATCAAGCAGCAAACTAACCTTTCTTTTAACAGATTGATGGTCATTACCTATTGTGCATGCATTTACACCTTTAACAATGAATAGTGGTAATAGAATGCAGCAACTCCTTAAAGCTAGTAAACCACATGCATTGAGAGCTGTTGTGATCACAGACACAACAAAATTCAAAGAAGCAGAATAAGAATTACTGCCTGATTAGCTGACTGTCTAACTCTTGTCACGCCAGTCATCTCTACTCTACTTTCCTAACAGAACAAGAAAAAATAAGAAATAATAACTTGATGCTAAACAAAATTTTTTAAATGTTTATGACTTCATTAAAAGAGACAGTGAAGTGCTCATGATCTTATCAGGGACCCTGAACTTGATGAGGGTTGGCAAGAAAGAAGCCATAACTGATGTAGGAAGTCTCACAACTATCCTCTGAGCAGAGATGTGGTCCAAACACTTATATCAGACTGGACTTTACTAAAGGTACCCAAAAACCAGATTGTAATATTCAGCAGGGCAACGTATACTTTTCTGCTATTTTCATTGCTTTTTTGTTGAAGCAGAAGTATAATACCATAGAATAGAGCAGGGTAGGTAATTTAATATGAAATTAATATGGATAATTGCTAGAGAATAATGAATAGAAAGAAAACATTAAGAGAAAGGAAGTTTCAGATGAATGAAAAACCTTTGAAGAAGATTAGGGTAAAGTATTTATTATAGGATTTGAAGAGAAAGGTTAAGATAGAGTCAGTGGAATGAGATAGGGAATAGAGCTTGCAGTCTTTATGAAAGTGTTCACAAGTTGATAATTTCAGAGGAGCAAAATAGGCAGAGAATGGACACAGACTGATATTAAACCAAAGGTTGTAAAAGTTGATTGGTAAATTAACTTGCAGTTGTACAGCTATCTTTTACACAACCAAGAATATATTTTGTATTTTCTTATGTGCATGTAGTTGTGCATTTATGCATCTATTATGTGAATAAGTTTGTGGGCATGAGTGTATATGTTTGTTTCTGTGTGTGTATTTATGTTGCTTCACTACTGACATATCAACAGTGCTGTGATATAGGCAAATACTGAATATTCTCACAGGAGAATGAATTAATGTATTGACTGATATATTATTCATGTTTATTGTCAACATATTTACTCCTAGCTTCCTTGCTTCTGTTATGCTTTCATAAGTTATCACATACATCTCAAACTTCTTACTTGAATGTCTATTTGTAAGGAAGGAAAATGTGTGTGTGTGTGTGTGTGTGTGTGTGTGTGTGTGTGTGTGTGTGCCTGAGTATGTGCATGTGTGTGTGTGTACTGCCAATCTTCTCAACAATTGCTAAATTCAGTCATTTTTGCTATCTATAACCCCTCCATGTCAGTTCTCTTGACTAATATGACACATCTACCATTTCAAGCAACCCCTTCACCATCACTACCCCTGTTATCTATATCATTTGTGCCTGTCATTTATGTATGCTTTGCCTGCTCTTTTAATGAAACTTGCTGCACATGAAGTGCTGGTTCAGTTTCAGTCTACCAGAAATGTTATTATCTGTTCATCTGCTAACATTGCTTTCTTTCTTTCTTACAAAATGCTAATATATCATTATACAGTATTATTTCATTACACACACATGTATGTATGTATATACATATATGTATATATGTATAAATCTATATCTATCATCATCATCATCATCATCATCATCATCATCATCATCATCATCATCATCATCATCATCATCATCATCATCATCATCGTTTAATGTACGTTTTCCATGTTGGCATGGGTTGGACGATTCGACTGGGGTCTGGGAAGCCAGGAGGCTGCACCAGTGCCCAATCTGATCTGGCAGTGTTTCTACAGCTGGATGCCCTTCCTAACGCCAATCACTCTGAGAGTGTAGTGGGTGCTTTTATGTGCCACCGGCACAAGTGGCCAGAGGAGCTGGCATCAACCATGATCGGATAGTGCTTTTTACATGCAACCGGCATGGAAGCCAGTCAAGGTGACACTGGCATCGACCACGTTCAGATGGTGCTTTTTACGTGTTACGTGCACAGGGCTCACAACTACAATTTCCATTTGATTTGATTTTGATATTGCTGATGTTGATGTACTTGACTTGGCATCGGCCACATTCGGATGGTGCTTTTTATGTGCCACTGGCACAGAAGCCAGTCAAGGCAACACCGGCATTGGAAACATTCAGATGATGCTTTTTACATGCTACCGGCACGGGGTTCACAACTACAATTTCCATTGATTTAATTTGGATATTGCTGATGTTGTTGTACTTGACTCAATAGGTCTCCTCAAGCATGGCATGTCACCCTATGATCCAAGATACTTTTGAGTGGGCTGGTTATGCAACACTGGTGTAGGTTATAGCTGTGGACTCTATTTGCTGGGTCTTCTCAGTCACGGCATATCTCCAGAGGTCTCCGTCTTTTGTCATTGCCTCTATAAGGCCCAATGTTTGAAGGTCATGCTTCACCACCTCATCCCATGTCTTCCTGGGTCTCCCTCTACCCCAGATTCCTTCCACTGTTTGGGAGTGGCACTTCTTCACACAGCTCTCCTCGTCCATCTGCAGTACATGACCATACCAATGGAAAAATTCTCTCTTGCATGCCACATCCGATGCTTCTTATGTCTAACATTTCTCTCAGGGCGCTTACACTCTGTCGTGTATGCACACTGATATAACACATCCAGCGAATCATGCTAGCTTCATTTCTTTCAAGCCGACGCATGTCTCCAGCAGTCATGGCCCATGTTTAACTGCTGTGAAGCATGGCAGCTTGCACACATGCATCATACAGTCTACCTCTCACTCTGAGCAAGAGGCACCAGTAGAGTAGGAGCTTTCTGAACTTTGCCCAGGCTATTCTTATTCTAGTGGTAACACTCTCTGAGCATCTACCCCCATTACTAACTTGGTCACCTAGGTAGCAGAAGCTATTAACTACTTCTAGTTTCTCCCCCTGGAGTGTGATGGAGTCTGTTTTCTGAGCATCTGTGGTGCTTTTTGCCCCTGTGCATCTGCTGCATGTGAAAGCTATCTTCCCGGTTAATCTTCCTTTGATGTTGCTGCACCTCTTATGTGCCCATAACTTACACTGGGTGCATCTTATGGAATTTCTACCTACCCCTTTTCTACAGATCGAGCAGAGGTGTGTGATGTGTTCGCCTTCCTACTTACTAGAACTTTGGTCTTTGCTACATAGACTCTAAGGTCCTTCGATTCTAAACCTTGCTTCCAAACCTGAAATTTCTTCTCTAGTTCTGGTAGTGATTCTGCTATGAGGGCCAGCTCGTCAGCATAGAGGAGTTCCCAAGGACAACCTATCTTGAATTTCTCTGTTATTGCCTGGAGGACTATGATGAATAAGAGGGGGCTGAGGGATGATCCTTGGTGAACACTCTACTTCTACCCGGAATTCTTCACTATACTCATTTCCTTCTGACAGTTACACACACACACACACACACACACACACACACACACACACACACACTCATATTAACTAGAAATTCATTGTTATTTCCTTTTCTTATAAATCTGATTGATAATATTGCAGGTGTTATTAGACATATTTATTTCAAGACTATTTTCATATAATTCATTTTATGTTTGTAATTATAATATTTATTGTTAGTAACATAGAATAGACAGTTGTTTTCTCTTGAGTAAGTATCTTGGTTTCAGTTTCAAGTTAAGCTGCTAATGCATCTGGATAATGTATGAACATTAGAAAATCTTGTTTGGTTTGTGCCTTTATAATAAATCGGTTGTAATATATCTGAGCTTATAAGCACTAATTTCTTCATTAACAAGAAAGTAAGCAATATAATCTGTAAGACTGATAGTAGAATGACCACAAGGGGGTGCTAAAAAGTTCCCGGCTTTGGGTAAAAGAAAATACAGAAGGATCAGTTAATTATGATTTTATTCAATATATTCCTCTTCGCAGATTCACATACTTATTGCAGCAATCCTTCAGTTTTTATAAGCACTGAAGGTTAGGCCTCCAACCGAACCATTAGCAAAATGCTTAAAGCCAGGAACTTTTCAGTACCCCCTCATAAGTTATGAGTAATATGAGATTAGCTTGACATGATGCTCTTTAGATTTTGGTGCTGAGCTCAAATCTTATTAAGGTTAATTTGAGTTAGCAAAGAAGGGAAAAATAAACAGAATAAAATTATATCTAATATATCATCATCATCATCATTGTCATTATCATCATCATTTATTGCCCATTTTTCATGTTGGCATGGGTTGGATGGTTTGACAGGAGCTGGTCAGCTGAAGAGCTACCTGGACTCCATGTCTGTTTTGGGATGGTTTCAATAACTGGATGCCCTTCCTAACACCAACCACTTTACAGAGTGTACTGGGTGCTTTTACACAGCACTGGTACAGGTGCTTTTACATGGCACCAGCACCCATGAACCCAAAAGATTAGAATTGCTGAGCTGAAGAGGGATGCAAGAGACATGCTTATGTATGTATGTATGTATGTATGTATGTATGTATGTATGTATGTATGTATGTATGCATGTATGCATGTATGTATGTATGTATGTATGTATACACATAAAGACATATATATAAACTAATAATATAGAAATATTCTTAGACATATAGTGCATACTTTCACAAGATACACATAAACATCCGCACAGACACACTCAAGTATTCATTAGGTAAATATAGACATATTTACTAAACACACATATGCATGTTCATGCTATGCACGCATATCCATTAGATACACATACACGTATTCATGAAAAATACAAATATATCTTTCACCAAACTCACTGATACAATAGACACACACACACACACACACACACACACACACACACACAAGCATGCACGCATACATGCACTAAACATCCATATGAATTAAACATACACAACAAACATTTACACTCACTAGGCCCAGTCAGTCATACTCTGAGTAAACAACATTTCTATCAACAATTTCTAATAAGCATTGCTTTGTTTGATATTTGAAACCATCTCTAAGCCATATTAGAGTTAGTAAATTGTACACAAAATGTTTATTTGCTAACACTAATGCTCTAGGTCTATTACTTTCATCATCTTGAGGCAACATAAAACAGTAAAATTAAAATGAAAAAATAAAATAGCTCAATATAACAATAACCGAGGTCTTTATGGTCCAAGAGTCCCACATTCTATTTCAGTATAACTAAGAAGATGGGACTCAGAATTTCTATTTAGGTAGTTAAGTAGATAAATTTGACCAAACCACCTTTTTTTATCTGGCATATTATACTGAAGATTATGTTATCCAAATTGTTCATTTATTTTGAATACAAGAAAATAAAATTTGAAGGATTTCTGGCTGCTATTTCAAGCAGTTTCAGTAACTACATACAGGCTTCTTCGTTGCTTTAAATCGTGATATATTGAAATGCTTCCAAAGAAATGAAAACTTATGGCCCATAATGCAATAATTTGATCCATAATCCATTTGGTAATTTCCTCTTTGCAACAGTACCTAAATGAAACCTTCAAACTCCATTTGGTTTTAATAGTACCCTTGGGAGTGCTTGACTCTATGTAATGTTTTAAGAGTAAGTTAGCCTGGCAAAATACTTGCACATCTTTCTGTTTCATTCTCCAAGATACCTGTATTCACAAGAGGATTTTTGTCTCAACACTACTGTAAACTGACAAAATATTTGTCAAGTATATTGTATGACTGCTATTTATAGAGCAATAGTAGAACCAGCAGAAAAATTCTCAGTTCATAATTTGATTTTTCTTGAAAAGATCTCCAAGTGTAAATTGTAAAAGAGAGTAATGTTCAAAATGTTATCTCTTTTCCTGTTATTGTCCAGTTTTGAAAAGTAGCATTCTAATTCTGTCACTGATTGACCAACTCCAATAAAGTAAAGCTTGCATGCTTGTTATCTATTCAAATTGGTGTCATTGTCTAAAAGTATTCTACAGTCTACCATGTCACACATATGACATAGTAAAAAATATTACAATAGGAAGTCAAATTTGAGACAGGATACACGGTTTCAGGATTCAGGTCATCAATAAACATCACTTCGGTTTTTAATTCATTGAGTTTGAGTGCTACTTTGCAGAAGTAGTTCTAGAACTTGTCAATAGCCTTTGACCTGACAAGGGATTGTCACTTAAAACTGACAATGCAAGATAGACGTGTTGTATTATCTGTAACAATTATAAAGAGGTAAAGTGCAAGTATGTCTCCTTGCAGTACATCTGAAGACATCTCAAAGTTATTGCTGTAGTCAGAAGTACAAACATTGGTTAATTCTAACTGAACATAACTTTGAAAAAAGAAGATACAGCCTACTATTTTTGTGTTGGAAATATTTTGCTAATAGGATCTAAATGGTGGATGTAAACTGGCAAATGTTGAATACACCACAATTGTTGTCTTGAGCCACTCCCTTTATGGATTTGGAAGAGGATATCAAAGAAGAAAATGATCTACCTGTGGTATCCATCCACAGTTAGATAGATGAAGCCATTGAGAATAAAGTGTTTCATCCAGAAAGACATTGCTGTGCAGAAGATGGGATAAAAACCATTGGCCATTCAACTCATAGACTGACATCCAAACAACTAATAACCAGTGGCATTTCCATTTAAAATGAAAACTTTGTATAATGAAGTTCATGAGTTTGAATAAATTTGCATGGTGCAGAGAGAAGAGGAACCTGGTATTTTAAGACTGACACTTCATCTGAGAGAGGAAAAATTCTTTCTATTGAGAGCTTCAGATAGTTCTAAGAATATAGAAGTACAGGGTAATATAAGGGAACTTTAAGATAAATATTCAGCCTTGGCAAGGATCATAATTTAATTTTGGCAAGTATTATTGCTTAATGGACAAGCTGTTTAGCCTGTGACTAACAAGAATACTTTAATTACATTCTTCATACAGAGCTCAGTGTTTGAAAAGGCTTCAAATTCCAAAGTAATCAAGTTACAGCCAATATGCTACTGTTATGGAGTCTTGGCATGTTTAAATTTTAAGAATTTAGAGAAAGACAATAACAAACTACTTTTGTATTTTGATTTAAAATTCTTCAGCAGACAACCAACATCTAATCTATAACAATATCTATATATCTATCACTTTGTTATATATATATATATATATATATATATATATATACACACATACATACATACATGTATATATATATATATATATATATATATATATATATATATATATATATATATAATTCTTTTTTCAAATAGTGGTGCTCAAGTCTCACATGAAAGTACAAATAATAGTATGTAAATATGTAAATATTGGTTGTATGTATTTATATGTATATATGTATGTACATGTATGTATAAATGTATTTATATATACATATATGCAGATACATACTTATACATATATGCACACTTACTTAGATACATACATATATTCACACATGTACACATGCACTCATATAGCTCTAAGCATAAAGATTTAACAAATGGAAAATGACCTAATTTCAAACAGAAATCTGCACATTAAAAGTATGCAGGCTATTAATATTTTCTTTCCTCTCTTACTCAAGTCATTGAATATCATGATGGAAGAAATATAGAAGAATCTCAAATAGAAGAAAGTCACATCTTAGGCTAAAATAGCTGAATGTATTTTTGTTAGAGCAGGAACAGTGAGTTAAAAGGAAAATGGTTTAAATAAATCTCACATTATAATGTGTATGTGAAATTACTTACCTTTGGCAACCATATGAAATGCTCTAGGTGAGTGAGTGCAAACATATTTAATATAGTAAGCTGAAAATTAACAACTAATCAAAACCATCTTCGCAGTGAGGAGAAAGAAACAATTCCAGTGCTTAATGTTAATCAAATCTGACCAAAGCAGAGGGTCAACAATTCTGAAATTTTACTTAATTAAAATTTGAATTAATCATGCACTGAGGAAATAAAAGCATTCAAAATAGAATTAGTAATAACTTAATTTTCTATTTATATTTATGGTAATAACTAGCCATGTTTCAGTATTATTAGATCTCATCAGATGAGTGTAACATTTTCCAGCATTGGTCTCATCAAGTGATAAACAATCACTATATATATGTGGGGCAGGGGACCTTTCTAAAAGTATAGGGTCAGTGATGTCACGAGAATGGTCATGGGGGCCTTACTGGAAAGACAGGTGCGAGGGAGGTCATGTGAGCAGAAGGATGACTAGCATTAGCCTCTTTTGCTTTAGGGATTGCTACTCTGGACAGATGTGGTAGCCACATGAGTTCAAGGAATTTGCTGCTAGGTTCTAGCCAGCGGTTAGGCTGGTAGGGCACTCACAGATATATACCAGCTGGAAAGAACTGACATTAAGAAAGGATCTGAAAGATAGGTGAGCTATGTTTTTCCCCATACTTCAAGCTATTTTGGCCTTTGTGCATTTCTCCCTCCATTTTTGGACAATACATCAACAAAAATAAGGATCAGTAGAGATGCCATCAAACCCTTCTGTGGCAAAGGAGATGTTATCACCTGGGCCTGGAAGATCAAGGTGGTGGCCAGGCTGCAAAGCATTGAAGATGTCATAGGTCTCATTGTTCTGTATTTGGAGGGAAACACATTTGCATCATACCTCAAAATGGATGAACATGGTGAGGGACTGCAGGGAACTGAAGCCCAAAAGGGCAGCAAAAAAAATAATAACGCACCTCCTAACTATTCTGAGAGAGCTAGCTACTGAATTCGAACTGAAGTTGAGCTTGGACTTTGTGCCCTTGGAAAGAAATAAGGTAGAGATTCTAACCAGGGTGAAGAAAACCTGATTGGAAGTGCCTGATGATTCAGAGTGGAGGATAGCTGCAGTGTATCAGCTGAGTGACTTGGAGCTAAGGAGATTGCATGCCATGCATTATATGGGGGTAGGTAGTACTCTGTAACTAGCCAGGTAAATTAACTCCAACATTATCAGAGCATTCAGAAAGTGGTTGGGGGTGTAACAGGTGTCAATCCATCAACCCTGCTCTGATTGGTTGGTGGGGGGTAACACCCTCATGGAACACAACTGGAAACAAATGGCAGTGGTTGTATCTCTCAATGGTCAACTGTCAATATAGAGGGAAATCGAAACAGGGACTTCAGGTGAAGTTGCACAAATCTTGAAGAAGATATACCTGGCGTGGGGCCCTGTGGATGAATTGCTGATTGACAACAGCATTTTGCTTGAAGGTGCTGAAGGAAATGCTTGATAAGTGGAACATGAACTGCTTCTTCAGAATGGTGTATAGGCCAAGTGAAAATGGGATCATGGAGAGACACCGTCGCACAATCAAGGCCAAGACGGAATGGAGGCATATCTCACCAATTGAGGTAGTAATTTGTATAATATGTATCCCCAGTTGGTATCACATAGAGTAATATTCAAATATGACTGGTGATATCCATGTATGGTATCACAATGACCTGCAAAAGAAAGAGAGCTTACCCTCATCCAAGTAGGGGATGAAGTCTGGGTCAACTTCCCAATGGCATGCTGCACCTCTCAATGAGGAAAAGGAATAATAACGGCTGCCATGGATGTCTGCAGGATCACTAAGTTGTCAGAAGACATCTCTATGGAGGTCACAGTGGGAGAGACATCTGCCCAGATAGATAGTGGATTTTGACTTCAAGTGAGATGATAGGGTAGACTTTGAAATCAGGAAGGCATGTGGGCCTTACTGGAAGCATAGGGTCAGCGATATCATGCAAACAGACTAGAGGCCTTGCTGGAAGGACAGGAGCAAGGGAGGTCATGTGAGCTGGAGGGCGACTAGCATGGGCCTCTTTTTGCTTTGAAGCTGCCACTTGGGATGAATGTGGTGGTTGTGTGAGTTCAGAGAATTTGCTGCTAGCTTCTGGCCAGAGGTTAGGCAGGTAGGGTACTCATGGATATGTTCAATCTGGAAAAGATTGACATTACATGAGGATTTGTGAAGTAGATAAACTACATTTTTTCCCCATACCACAATATATATTAACTAGGTATCCACACAAGTTAGTGTGACAAAGAAAGGCTAACCATATGAAACAATTTTTGATTGAGCTTTTATTCTTCAACATTCAGATTACTCTATTAAATGTAATGCTTATTTATTCACATTGTTTTGAACTAATATGTATTATCTCATAACTTCGAGATTTTTGATGATGTGATTATTTATATTTAGTATGATATTGTAGGATAGGTATGAGAGGTTAGATCTGACTGGTTTGAACATAAAACAGGTGGAATATTCAGGCTGGATATGGCCAATTTAAATGCTAAAGGATTAATATGGAATTCAAACATTTTAATTTCAAAGTTATCACCCATTTTTTCCTAGACCAATATTAACATAAGTCTTTAAGCCTATTTTATTCCCTCCCCTCACTGTAAAGGTAATTTTCATTGGTTGAAATATATTTGCTTATACATTAAATATGTTACAACACGTTCAACATATAAAGCAGAATATTTACAATCCCTTTATTCAATATCTTTTTTATACATCCTTTGAGTTGCAATATATATTTCAATAATTTTGTACAATGTTGATATAGAATTAATAAAAATCCTCTTTAACAATAGGTATGGTTAAAAGAGGCAACATATATTACAGAAATTACAAGCAGATTTTTGTTAATTTAAAATTAGTTAGGAAGTTTGCATTATATTATGAAATATATATAACATTTACTAAAGCATGTTAACATTTTAATAAGTTAATGAGTTACAAAGATCAACAGAAACTTTTATTAGTTTCAGTGTATAATATATAAAAACCTTGCTAGAAGTAATAAATATATTTTAAACTTATACATACAGTTTCATAAATTGAGCTAATTGATTCCTTTGTTATGTAATAAATTATGTCCACTGGTGAGTAGTTATGAACCATCTCTGTCAACAAATGCAATAGCCACTGTGGACTTGAAATAAGTCAACTAGCTTTAAACCATTAGATTTGATGCTGGCTGAATGATTTCCTGAAAGTTCTTGCATAAAAAACTCAATTTTTATCTCCAATAACATGAAAAATGTTTTAAACATTTCAGTATGTTTACAAATAAACTTACTAAACTAATATGTATAAATGTATATATTTAAACTATTAATATAGACATAAACATAATAAACTAATTGATTTTCTTCCTATTTTAATTCTCACCCAAGAAACTTATATTTTCCAAGAATATTCTGATATGTAAATACAAGCACATGTCTTCCTATGAGAAGCACCAAAACAGGAAGCAAGAACTAGTCCAAAATAATATAAAAATGAAGCCCTGGCCATTTAGATTGTTACATTATGCAATGATTATTTACCCAGATCAAACATACCGTAGATGCTGTAGCTTGTGAATTGTTATTTAGATCTGTTGCAGATTACACATGTAATATTGCTACATTTCAAATTTGGTATGAATACATTAGGGTCTTTAGAGTTTATGTACAAACAGAATATGCCAAAGATATGAAGATCTAACTATGTAAACACCTACCACATAATTATTGAATGCTGTATAAGCATAGTGCTGAGCTCAAATTCAGCCAAACCTTTAACTTAGGAAAAGAAATGAATGAAAAATAAGGCTACTTTGCTAACTGGCTCTAGATTCAAGAGATGAAGATAAGGTCTTTTGACAAGCTCTGATAATAGATCATAGGATTATATAACCGAATAGTATTAAATGAAGCATATTTCTCTCCTGGTCACTAATCTGATCCATTTCAAGGAAATCTGAACAAATATGCTTGTCTTTGTAATACAAAGATACCAGATATCTTCAGAGGCATTTTCTTGCATTTGGTATCCAAAGAAAAACTTGAGTTGTTTTTTCTTTATATGAAATCCCCATTGTACACAAAGCAAAACTTGTAGCAAGTTAAGAAGATATGACATATTACAGCAGTGGAGTAGTGATCACATATTTATCACACACACACAAGTAAGCACATAGATGCAAAACAAGGTGGAAAAAATAGTACTCAAATACTAAAGGTAGAGTAATATGCTTTTATTAAAGCCACACACATACACATACATGCATGTGTGCACACATGTATACACAACACTCAAAACTACAAAACAGGACAGCAAAGAAAAAGCAAAGACAGGAATGAATCCAGAAATAAGGAAATAATGAAACCTAGTATCATTCATAATAGCAACTGTATTAGTATTCATGATACAAAAATAGCAAATTGATGAAACTAAGAAAACTTGACTTTTTCTTTGATCTAACAGAAGTTTTTCCTGCAACCAGAAAAAATGTGTCAATGAGCCTAAGTATAGTTGGTCTGAACAAATATCACTATTTTTTATGGGTGGCTAGATTTGGCTGGTTTGAACGTTAAAGGGTTAAATAAAGTTGTTTATTTTTGTTATAGAGAAGACTACTAGTTATAAATTGCTTTGCTGTTCTTTTTTCCTTTATATTTTGTTTTGTTTTGTTTTGCTTTCCAGGTGGAGGACTTTTGTAGTTACATAAGAAGTCAGTGTCTATGTGAAGTGAATGTTTTTCTTCTAAGTCTGGCATGGTCTGCTTCCTTTATTTCATTTTATTTGATTTGCTTTCATGACCATTAGTTGCTTCATAGATACAAATATAAATACATCTCATCAAAAGAAGACAAAAAAAAAAATGAAAATGGAAGAGAAAAAACTGTATAGTTTTTCTCTTTATGGTTTATTTTTATTAGGAAAGGAAAGACAAACTATTCCTGTAAATATATTGTTTTAACTTGTTACAAAATATTTGTAATTCACAGACATTGATAGTATTGATTATATTTTTATATTCAGTAAAAATGATAAAAAAAACATTCTCTTAAACCTCATTGCAATATATCTCACTCTCTCTCTCTTTCTCTCTCTCATTCTCTTTCAATTCTCCCTCCTCCTATTATTTCTTCCACTCCTCTCTTTTTCCTCCTCCTACTTCTCTTTTCTCTCAATGGCCATTTGTAAAATTTGTCTTGGATTCTATAGTTTGAATATATGTTGGAAACACAGTTTTTAAATATTGAAGATTCTATTTCTCTTCTCATTCTCTCCTCATTCTCTCTCTCTCTCTCTCTCTCTCTCTCTCTCTCTCTCTCTCTCTCTCTTTTACTCATTCTCTATTGCTCAACCTCCACCCTCTCTTTCTTTCTATATTTCCAAGAACTAACAATTTCACCCAGAAAATGATGAAAAGGTAGAGATAAGGATAAGTTGTTGCTGTCAATATGTTTCATTAATGTTCCATCTATCCAATGTATTACACCAAAATAAATACAAAATTGTTGTTGCTGATGTTGTTATTTTTGTTGGTGTTGGTGGTGTTGGTTGTGAGAACAATGGTAGTCACAGTGAGGGTGAAGATTTTAATCGGTACAACAATACTAGCAGACAGGCAGATGATAATATGCTAAGTGATGATGGCCATTATGATGGTGATGGTTATAATAGAGATGACAACGACAATGATGATGATTTCTGTGGTGTGGCTAGTGATAATAGTTGTTGTCATTGTTATTGTTTAATCCAAGGGCAGCCCTGAGTGAACAAACTGATTGTCAAATAACTTTTAGCCTTGGTTTTATTCTGTATCAGTGTTTAAAGGGTAGGTGAAGCTCTCCAGTCATGTAAGGTAATTCACTGAGGAAAAGACCACTCCAAAGTAAAACCTACAGTTTGCTGGTCACTGTGGCCATCTTAGCCCACTAAACCACTGTAGTCAGACCTCCAAATCTAATGATTGGGATTGAATTGTATGGACTGACTCACACCTGAACCCTTTAGCATTTAGATCACTTTGTCTAATGTAATGCTTATTTATTTACATTGTTTGGAATTAATCATGTATCATCTTGTAGCTTTAAGACTTTGATGATATGACTGTATTATTTTTTGACTAACATTGTAGGGCATTTGTGAAAGGCTGGATCTGGCAGGTTTGAACATAAGACACAGAATATCTGGGCCAGATATGGCCAGTTTAAATACTAAAGGGTTAAAACTACTAAACACAGGTCAGAAGAAAAGCCCAAGAATTGATTCGCATAGCACTTGAGGATGAGCCACTCTTCCTTGTGACACAAAGAAACTGCCATCACATACCAGTGTTTATATTGTCCATTTTATCCTCATCATTTATAAGACAGAAAGGTATGATCTGAGAGTGATTTGGCTACTATTTCTTACAAATCAAGTGATTGCATGGAGAACCCCTTGTTGGCTTGTAATTGTAGCTGACAAAGAAACTGCCATCACATATCAGTGTTTATATAGTCCATCTTATCCTCCCTGTTTAAAAGACTTGTAATTGTAGCAGTCTTGTTGCTGTAGAATAGATCAGTCAGCTTGTTTGTGTAATGACATAAAAGTTCTCTCCTTTTGTGAAGTTGATGATAGTAGCCATAGTTGTGCTGAAATGGAGAACTACTGGTTCAAATAGTGGAAAGAAAAAAAACAGGATTGGATGGAAGGTCAAGCAAAGACCTAACTGAATCTTCAGTAACCTTTACCTTTTTACAAATTACTTCCTGGTGAGATGTTGTGTAGATAACCGGCAAAACTATAAATGAAAATGGTCTACTTCAGTTCAAAGAATCAAGGGATCGACTTCAGACTCACAAGATTCACTTAGTCTTCTTAGAAAGCAATGAGACATATAAGATCTGAAGATACAAGCAGAAATATCATTGTAAAAGGCAGAAAAAAGAAGCTGCCTTGTACTACAGTGAAGCCATCCTGATTTGCAAAAAACCTGCTCCATTATAATATTGATACAGAACAGAACAGGCCCTTAATCCCACAGACAGTATTGTAAGTCCAGAAGCCATGATAGACTCAGTTCACACTGATAGCTGCTAACAAAGAGCATTCGGTCAAATGTCTTCTACTTTAGTCCGAGACTAACTAATGTTTTGTGAGTGAATTTAGTGGATGGAAACTGTATTACACACACACACATATATGATGATGATGATGATGATGATATGTCATCATCATCATTTACGTTTCCATGTTGGCATGAATCCCATAGAATTTGTTGAGATAGATTTTCTACACAGTGAAATAATAGAATCACTAGAGCATCAGATATAATGTCTTATAGCATTTGTTCTAATTCCCTTTGTATTCTGAGTTCAAATTCTGCCAAAGTTAGCTAAAAAGTATCAGTCCATGAAAATGGATTGGCAGAGCTGTTTAGAATGTTGGATCAGATGTCCTGCAATATTTATATATTTGCAACAGAGACAGTATCCTCACTTTAATGTGAATGTTCTACCAGAACAAATACTGCGGTATATACCACAAGAGAAACTCTCATATTGGCTTTTGGTGTAAATTGCACTCTAGTTTATATTGCTAGTGGGGAGATAAATCCTTGCCACCTCCAGCACCAAAACCACTAGATCACATGGTTTCAAACCTCCTTGGTTTTGTCAATGATGGATACTCAACTGCTAGAAATAGCAGCAACTCATCTCCCTGCTAGTGATATATAGAAAAACAGTGACAGAACAGGTGCTGGTGTCAAGATTATTCAGTGAGCTTGTTAAGAAATTTATATTTGTGACAGAAGCAGTATTAATACTGAGAGGTAATATTTATCCTCACTTAAACAATGATGTTCCTTTAGATACCACACGAGAAACCCTCATATTTGCTTTTGGTGCAAAATGCATTCTTGTTTGGCCTACTCAGGTGGTTGAACTAATTTGTTACTTGGTTTAACACTACCACCAGGTACTTTGATTGCATTAAGCAAAATCCACTCAGTTTGAAGATCACTTCTTTGTTCCTACTAATCTCAGAGATCCTGTGAAGAATCATGGGTACTACCCTACTCTTCTGACTTAAAAGACAAGAAAAAAACTGACTATGAGGTTATTTCCTTTCAGTTATGTTAATGTTATGTGAGATGACAATATTCATGTATTTGCATACATAATTTACTACTCTTCCAGGTGGTGGTGGGGGATGATTAAAGAAGGGGTAAGATGATTTGGAGGAGGAGGATGACAGGGGGAGAGGAAGAGAGGCAGAAGAAGAGAAGGAGGCAAAGGAAGAAGAAGGGGAAGAAGAGGAGGAGTGTGGAGGAAGAGGAAACACAGACTTTAGTGATGATTAGATATCAAATTTGATGAAGAAACTAAGAAATGGCAAGGTTACGAGTTAAATGATAAACAGGAAAAGTAGTTTCAGGTTATATTTATTATGATTTGACATCAATAACAAAATCATTTCTTGTCATTAGCAACATATTGCAGTCCTTTAAAATTAGCACCAAAATGAAGGGTTTTTTTTTTTGTTTTGTTTCTGTTTTTGATACTGACCATTATGGTCCATTTATTATTTATTATTTTTTGAATATCTTACCTTTGCACTGTTCAATATGTTACCCCTAATTAAAGGTTCTCTTTCATCCTCTGCCTCCTTGTCAACATCATCATTTTTATCATCAGTATTAATATCCCAATCTCCAGGGCAACCACAACCAGCATCTTTATACCTGAGACACTGTTTCTCTCTCTGTTTATTCCTCTTTCTCTCCCACAAATATATGTTTAATACTAAGGAAGTTAACCACTTATAAATCATTTTCTTTTTCAATGTACATTAATTATACATGCTTTGTTATGTCTTATCTCACCATATTTCTGTTGTACAATGTTTTTTTTCTCTAACCAATAGAAATAAAACAAATGTCATAAGTATGAATATATCAACAAAAACAACTTCACCCAACCCAAATTAGGAAGTGTAAGGAAAATTCAAAATGGCTGCCCCTTTAGAGTTACATCAAAAACAAAGAGCAGTGATTGACTTTCTTGTTGCTGAGGGGGAAATCCCTGTGAACATTCACCGATGGTTACAAAATGTATTTGAGGACAATACTTTAGATTATAGCAATGTATGCAGGTGGGTCTGTCATCTGAAAGATGAAAAGGTGGGAACTGTGAGCGTAGCCGATAAACCCCGATCTGGCCAACTGCCCGCTTCTGTGAATCCTGCCAACAAAGCAAAAGCAGATGCTCTGATCAGAGAAGACAGGCACACAACTCTTGATGAGTTGGCAGAAAACCTTGAAGCGAGCCATGGAAGTGCTTACAACATTGTCGAATCACTTGGCTTTTCAAAAAGTGTGTGCCCATTGGGTACCAAGAGAGCCGACTACCAAACGCAAGCTTGCACTAAACTTCTCATACAAAGTCAAAGAGACAACACCTTCTTTCGAAGGCTTGTAATATGTGATGAAACATGGGTTCATCATTATGAACCAGAATCAAAGAGGCAGTCAATAAAATGGCGCCACTCTATGTCACCACCACTGAAAAAGTTCAAGACGCAAAAGTCAGCTGGAAAAATCATGGCGACTGTCTTTTAGGATGCTCAAGGTGTCATTCTGGTCGATTTCTTGCCAAAAGGCAAAACAATAAACTCTGAAGCCTACATTGAGACCCTGATGAAGCTCAGAGCAAGAATCCAACGAGTAAGACCCAACTTGCCAATCGACAATTTCCTCCTTCTGCATGACAATGCTCAACCACACACAAGCATCAGGACAAGGGAGACAGTTGCCTCATTTGGGTGGACAACTTTACCACATCCTCCATACTCACCAGATTTAGTACCTTCAGACTATCATTTCTTCAGCCCCATGAAAGAGGGTTTGAGAGGCAAATTTTATTCCAGTGACGAGGAAGTGAAAACTGTATTGAAGAAGTGGCTCAAAGAACAGTCAACGGAATTTTACAGGGCACTCATTTTAAGGTGGAACATTGCTATTGAGAGAAACAGTGACTATGCTGAGAAGTAGGGATGTGATCCACAGAGGACCAGCTTCATTTTGATGTATGATACATGTTCTTGTGTTGGTAATTATACTTGTCCTAAACAAAATGGCATTACTATTTGACTCACCGTTGTATATATATATATATATATGTGTGTGTGTATATATATATATATATCTTGTTACATATATATATATATATATATATATATATATGTAACAAGCAAAGTAGCTAGTTCTAAAATCTCTATAAGAGATGCAAGTAATAACTCTACTGAAAAGTAATGGCTGTTACCACCTCAATCTGGTTGTTCCATACAAAACAATGTTACCAGCTGGTCTACTGGTCCTGTCACCACTGGATGGGAGTTGTTCGCTTCCTTATTTGTAATATAATGGACACAGATATTGTGTTGTGAACCAGCTGGAGGATGTGTCCTCTTGGGGTTAAAATGAGCAGTAACATTACTCTGTACAGAACAATCACGTTGAGGTGGTAACAACTATGACCTATATATATATATATATATATATATATATATGTATATAGGAAAATGAAAAAAAGCCAGAATGCTGAACTGGAAGCATATTTTAATAAAGATTTCTTCTAACCGGTTTTCATTGCGAAAAAGCAAATTATCAAGAAGAAGGAGAATGAAAATGTTTTTTTACAAAGAAGTACAAAATGAAGAAAATAATATATAAAACAATAATATATAAAAAAATAAATATACCCATACATTATATTGTCTTTGAGCTTTTGTAGTTCAATAGTAGTTCATGTATAAACTGGTAAGAAAAATAAGGATGCATGAGAGTTTTTCATAGGGTTCCTTTTTTTGAATTAACACTATATGAAACCTCACGCCAGAAATTTGGACACTTTTTCCACATCTTTTTAATGGATAACTGGAAAAGATATTTGGATGATTGTTTCATCATATGGAAGGAACCCTATGAAAAACTTCTAGAATTCAAATCCATACTTAATAACATATATCCCAGCATTCAATTCACTATGGAATTCAGCAAACATCATCTCCCTTTTCTTGATCTCTTAATTATAAAAACACCTAATAACCAAATCACAACCGACATCTACCACAAACCTACAGACTCACAACAATACCTCCTTTTTAGCTCATGCCACCCAAAACACACCAAGATAAATATCCCCTTTAATTTAGCTAAAAGAATTTGCACCATTGTCTCTGACCCAACCACTCGAGAAATACGCTTACAAGATCTCAAAAAAACACTGTTACAACGCCAATATCCCTCCACACTCATAGACCTTGGAATAAAACGTGCCAAGGAACTTGACAAAAAAACACACTAAAAACCAACCAACATAATAACACACCCAACCCCAAAATACTTCCATACATCTCCACCCATAACCCCAAAAACATCGAAGCATACACCACAATTAAACAAAACCTCCCCTTACTCACCACAGACCCGAAAATGAACAATATCATTAATACACACAAAGTCCTTAAATGCAAAAGGCAACACAAATCTTTGAAAACATTATTAACCAATTCCAAACTACATACACCACTTCCACCCCCATCAGTTAAAAAATGTGCACACCCTAATTGTGGCACCTGCCCCTACCTACTTGAAGGCTCTGAATTTACCTTCAAGCGAGGAACAAAGTTTAAAATTAAAACCAATTTCTCTTGTTCCTCTGGTAACCTCATTTATGTCCTCACTTGCGCAGGTTGCCAAAACTTCTATATCGGACAGACGAGCCTCCCATGGCGTAGAAGAGTAGCTGTCCATAAGGAACAAATAAACCTCCCTCAATACCGCCAAATTCCACTCAGTGGCCACATAGACTCTTGCGTCAGAAACAAAAACCCTAAATTCATTATATTCCCTTTCTATCAATGTAAAGACAGAATCTCCACACAAGAAAGAATCAACAAGGAGAATCTTTTCATAGAGAAATTCCAACCATTTCTTAACACACACACCCCTCAGTGACCTTATTTCTCTATGAACAGACACAAACTTCCTGTTGAAAAAGAGTTCATAACTCCAACTAAAAACACTTGTCTCCCCTTACACACACTTCCTGTTTTGACACCACATTTCCTGCTTAACACAAACTTTTAACCCTTTTTTTTAAACCTAACAAAACTCTCAACTCTCATGCATCCTTATTTTTCCTACCAGTTTATACATGAACTACTACTGAACTACAAAAGCTCAAAGACAATATAATGTATGGGTATATTTATTTTTTATATATTATTGTTTTATATATTATTTTCTTCATTTTGTACTTCTTTGTAAAAAAAACATTTTCATTCTCCGTCTTCTTGATAATTTGCTTTTTCGCAATGAAAACCGGTTAGAAGAAATCTTTATTAAAATATGCTTCCAGTTCAGCATTCTGGCTTTTTTTCATTTTCCTATTATTTCTCCACGTGCGGTTAACACAACCCCACTATTTACTGACTTATATATATATATATATATATATATATATATACATATTCTCATGGGGCCTCAAGAAAATAGACCTGTGTAAAATAGTTGGAGATAAGAAGGAAATCCAGCAACAAAAACTAAACCAAATCACATGATTGAGCACCAGTCTATGGAAGCAGCAGCTCATAATGACAAATGACTCAGACTGTGACAACCCATCTAACTCTTGCCAGCATGGAAAGGAGACTTTGAATTGTGATGGTTATGATGATGGTGATGACAATGACAACAACAATGATGATAACAAGAACAATGACGATGACAATGATGATGATGACTATATGTGTGTGTGTGTGTGTGTGAATGTGTATGTGTGTATCAACATGATGTGAAAACTGTTATGCCAATGTCAACTGCATTATATCCTTTTCCTTCAGTTGACACATTGTGCTTTATATCTTATGAGAATGATAAAATAAGTACTTCACAAAATACTAGAGTCCATATGATAGACCAAAATATTTGAAGGTAGTACTCCAACTGTAAGCATGATTGCAATTCCATGACTGAAACCATCAAACAAATATCTGCAGCTTCCCTGTTTGATTCAAAAAGCTTGGGTCATTCAAGGTTATGACAGAAGTTTGCCCAAGGTGTCACACAATGGTAAGTACTATGGGTGGGCTAAATGTATAGTAGAATTATATTGAATTAGTAACAGCATTATTCTACACACATAAAAATTAGTGAGTTGGCAGAATTGTTAACACATCAGGCAAAGTGCTTACAGTATTTCTTCTGATGGCTTGATTGAGTTGTGGCACACTCATTGGTGAAACTACAATTACAGACCTAGATTTTGCTGATGATGCAGTTATTGTTGCTGAGTCTCTGGATGTCTTAAGGAGTGCTCTCCTTTCACTGAGTAAGGAAGCAGAACTACTTGACCGTAGAGTCTCTTGGTTCAAGACAAAGATTCAGTCCTTTGTTTGTTTCTTGAAGGACTCCACTTTGATTGTCTCTGTTGTAGGTGAGAATGTTGAAGTTGTTGACTGCTTCACTTACCTCAGCAGTGAGATTCTAAGCAGCATTTGCTGTGAGTCTGAAGTCCTGAAAAGACTTGGATAAGCTGGTTCAGTTGTGGAATCATTGAACAAGAGTGTTTGGTGCTGCTGACATCTGTGTAAGTGGACAAAGGTTTGTGTCTTTAGGTCTCTGGATCTCCCTGTCCTGTTCTATAGTTATGAGATTTGTGAGATAGTTGTGAGACTCTATAGTTGTGGCACTGTCCAGGTCCTTTAGGTATGAACTCCTTTGGTATCAAGATGCTTTGTAGGATTATGAGTTACTACTGCTCAGATTTCATATCCAACCAATGACTCTACTCAGAAACTGGGATGTGTCCTGTGACTTGTATGATTCAGGAACACCAGCTCAGACTGTTTGGTTATGTTGATTGATTTTCCAAGTTAGACCCTGTTTGCTGTGTTCTCTTCACTGAAGATACAGCTCGGTTGACAGCTCTTGTTGACATGCCACATGGTCACGGCAGATGAGGAAGTGTCTCATGGAGATGGGAACAGACTGGGACTCTGCTCAACAAGTTGCCCTGGAGGACAAGGGACCATATTGACAAATGGTGAATGCAGCAACATGCTACAATGGCACAGTCTTCTACACCTGCCTTGGTTATACAAACATAATAAATAAGAGAATTAGACTATCTTTATGAAGAAGAAAATGTAGACTGTAATTTAGACTGGAATAGACTATCAAATGTACAGCTATATGATAAAAGCAAACAAGAAAGTAGTAAGTGAATGAAAAATTTAATCTAAGAGACTCACAATTAACAGGTGAAGAAAACATGTAAAAATTCTAGAATCATGCAAGAATTACAAATGGAAGTTAAGTATACATATCAGACACCAGGAAATAAAAGCTACATCTTCAAATAATAGCAGTAGTAAACAATCTTAGTTCTCAATCTCAATTACAAGTTTTAATTATATTTCAGGAAACTATAATCAAGAGTTAAACATGAATATTTTGGATGGTTAAGAAGTTGACTTTGAAGCCATATTGTTTCAGGTTCAATCCCACTGCATGACAAATATATTTTACTGTAGCCTTAGGTTAACCAATACTTTGTGAGAGAAATTTTGTTGACAGAAATTGGGTGAAATCTCATCATGTGTATATATATATATATATATATATATATATATATATATATATATATATATATATATATATAAGATGCCATATATATATATCAGTGTGTGTGCGTGTAAACATGTTTGCACGTTTTACATGTGGTGGGGAGCATGCATTTGTGTACATATAAACATGAGTACATGTAGATATGTTTCATGGATGTATATTAGGGAGGATTATAAAAGTTAGTGAGAAAACAAAAAACAAAAGGTAAAAACACTGCATTTTACAAACAAATACTCTTGTAATGTTTGTTCTGCATTGAATTACAAGTATTCCCTTGACACTTTTACCATCAGAAATTTCGTGAGCAAGCAACTGGCCAAAAGCAAAACTCTTACCAGCAATGCTATTTTTCACCAACTATGATTTAAAATAAAATAAATACGTAAATAAATGAATCATATAAGCCCAAAGAAGCACACACACACACACACACACACACACACACACACACACACACACACACACACACACACACACACACACACACACACACACACACACACACAGAATGGCAAACAAGTTTAGAGAGGAAAACTAAAAATATAGAAAACAATTATAGAATAGAAAAGTTCTTAAATAGAAACTCTTTCATTTGCAATAGGGCATTTGGGGAGGTCTTAGAAAGAAACGGTAATGTCAGCATTGAAACTGTAAACCGAGTTTTTCTTATGCAGTTGCTGCTGAAGTATAAAAATGAATACAGATATATGCCTGAGGGGACAAATGAACAACCCTGACTCAGATTACAATAACATGAAAGAAAATGGTACCAGAAAATATAAAAAATAAAAAGATACATCAATATTGAGTAAAATAGACAAAGGGAAGTTAAAAATTAAAATAAAGAAACAACAACAAAGATATTTATGGAAATAGAGAAAATATAAAAACAGAAATAAGAGGGAAATTAAGATAAGAATCCTTAGCAAAGACACAATATATATATTAAGCAATTTGAAAAGTGTATATGCTTTTTTTTTCAAACATGAGAAACTATTTAGAAGTAACTCCAGAATATTCCATAGAAGATTAAATAAGAAAAAAACATTGATAACTGATATTAGAAATAAGCTAAAAGTAGAGAAATATTGGGGAAACATATTGGGAAAAATTCTCTGAGCCACAAGAAGAAGGCAGCAGGATTACAACAGAAGAAACTTAACAAAAATCAGAATATTAAAGAAACCAGGTGAATTATTATCCAAAGAAGTTACCACAGCAAAGAAAAAAAAGAAACTTGCAACTGAAAATGCCCTGGATTTGATAGATTATTAAAACTTTTCTCTGAAGTATTATACAAGAACAAAGATGTTGTGCTGGTTATTGAGATGAGGAGGATTCATAAATGGGATGAACTAAAGAAATCTTATGTCCTTGTCCAATTTGCTAAATGATAGCACCCATCGAAAATGAGGAAGAAATACATTGGACAATGTATTCTACATACACCAAAACACAAAAAGCTATATATATGTAGTTATATATTGTTTGTTATATATATATATAAATTTTCAGGATTCAAAAGAATCGGGTATTTAAGTGGTAAAAGCACCATAGTAGAGTTGGGGATGGCTATGTACTGACAATGTATACTGATATGTGAATACTTACTAAAGTAGATACAGATTTGTCCTTCCAGTTATGCATACATTCACAAGTAACTGACTGAATACACAGAATATCATCAAAGTCATACAGAGTACACCCATTGCACATATTTCACCATTAGCTATAGAATTCAGATACAAACATGTAAGATTCCAAGTTAGGTGAAGAATAAATGATAACAACAGATGGAATGCAACCCATCTGTGTTATCATGTGTGTGTGTGTGTGTGTGTGTGTGTGTGTGTGTGTAACATATATAACAAAACAGGAAGTTGGAAAATTTTTGGGTATTATTTATCCCCCATTACACATGTTTCATTTGCTACTAGGAATGACAAAGTTGTACATGTTGGATAAACATGTAAGAAATTTCCTTTTAGAAATTCTTCTCACAGAGAATGAAATAACAATAATCAAATAAGTTACGGGGATGTATGCACACCAAGATGCGATACAGTGGGACTGAACCCAGACCCATGTGGTTGGGAAGCAAACTTCTTACCATACAGCCACGCCTAAACCTACATTGTATATATACATATATGTATGTGCATATGTATGCACATACACACACACACACATATATATATATGTAGAGAGAGAGAGAGAGAGAGAGAGAGAGAGAGAGAGAGAGAGGACAGGAGAGAAAGAGAGGGAGAGACTATGAGGAAACTGTTCAGATTGTGATTGTTCTCCTAGTACATATAAAATGAGTTAGACAAGCAATACACAGCATAGCCAAATGAAGGGGAAATCTAAAAAAAGAATACTATGAGAGAATCAGATTAGTGTAGGAACAAAATTAAGCAGTCAAAATAATTAGTATGAACACAGTAGCTATCCCAGTAATCAGCTAAAATCTTAGTATAATTAATTGGAAATTAAGTAAAAGAAGAAACAGAGAGGAAAACAAGGAAACTTAAGATGTGATTTAGAATACACTATTGTAAATTTAACATAGGCAAGATATATTCGTCAAATTTCCAGTGACGGAAAGAATTCATACAAATAGAGAATGATTATAAAATAAGCTAAGGACTAAGGAAGTAAGTAGTAGAAAATAATAAGTAATAGAAAATAGGGCTAGATGATATGAATTAATTAGGAAATATGAAGACATGAAAAAAAGCTATTTTCTACAGACTAGGAAGCAATCAGATATAGTATATAGCTTGGAAATATTCAAGAAAGTTAATCATCATTAAATCTCACCCAATGATCTTTGAGAAAGAACAGATTGGATTATGTGGTCTGAAGAAAATGACAGGATTATCACAGCTAGAGCGTTTTTGATGAGAAACCTGGTCAGTCAATGATGCCAAAGTGCTGAACAACAGAAGAAATAAAATATAGCATGAAACAGGTCCAGATATATATGACTAAAGAAAGGTGGCAAAGTAATTGACTAACTGGTCTATAATCGGTCATACCTGAAAGGAAACCAGAATTACTAGTGATAGTTTAAAAGCCAAGACAGAGTTTTATAAATGCCATGTATTTTGCCTTGTTACAAAATTAAACCCCATGAGGCCTTAACTGCATCTAGGTATAAGACCTGGACTAACAGGTTTCATTATGTTACAAATCCATCAGTATCAACTTACTGTCCTTCCTAAGATACAAAGCAATGATAGTAGCCGAAGACCACTTTTTTTCTTTCTACTATAGACACAAGACTTGAAATTTTGCGGGAGGAGGTTAGTTGAGTATATCAACTCCAATGCTCAACTGATACTAACTTTATCAACCCAAAAGGATGAAAGGCAAAGTCGACCTCAGAAGAATAAGAACTCAGAACATAAAACCAGTAGAAATGCCACTTGGTATTTTGCCTGACATGCTTATGATTCTATCAGCTTGCTGCCTTACCAAAGACAACTAAATAAAATGGAAACAAGTACAAACTTAAACATAAAATTGACGATCCAGCAATAATTATTAGAGTATTAACTCTTTTGATACCAACCCACCTGAGACTGGCCCTGGTTCTGTGATACAAACTTCCTATTTTAAAGTGATCTAAATTATAACCTTCCATCAAAATTTCATATTAACTTATGTCCCAAACACCAGCTTAATAACAACAAAGTTATATCACTAAATTGTTCATTATTTTGAAAATTAATCAAAACAAGGTATTGCAATTCAACATAAACATGGTATCCAGTAAACTAAATTTCTGGAACTTTCTAGTGATTGAGAGGAGTGGGTACACAAGGGAAGAGTCTTCAGAGTCCTCCATATCCAATTACCTATTAAGGGACATTAGGAAGACTGGTTCAAATTACTTAAGTGATTGGTATCCTAATTTCATTATTGTAGAAATCTGAGGATCAAAACAATGATATGACTTCTACTACTATAATCATTTGTGTTGTATCTCTGAGCAAAGCAGTGACTCACCATCAGTTTTGTTTGACATTCAACAGGTTTTGCTTCTATTTCATAGTTGAGCGGAGAGTTGTAGGAAGGTCAGCAACCTAAATCAAAATCATCGACGGAAGTCTTCCTTCTTATGTTATTATGGAAGAATACATATGAAATAGAAAAATAATAAGCATATGGTAAAATCCTTTCTGGTCAAGGACGATGTCTCTCTAGTAGTAATAGTAGCAGTGGTGGCACTGGTGGTGGTCGTGGAGGTGGATGGAGGAGAATGACAACGATGAGGACAATGATGATGATGATAGTGATGACAATTATGACAACAACAATGAAGATGATTAGGATAAAATTGATGATGATGATTTTGGCCATTGAATATATAATAGCCAGACCAAATGCAGTAATGCAAAATAAATATATTTTATACTGAAACAAAATGAAACATTTGCCTGAGATTTGAACTCATGATTCCTAATTCCCAGTGAGACAACTCACTATCTAACCTGGCTAACCTTCAGCCTTGCATGAATATGTAAATAAATAAATTCATAAATAAAAAGGAACCTAGAAATTATTATCTGTCATTATTTGAATTAATCATAGAAAGTAAAGATTTTTCATCTTTAGCTGTCAACTAGTTCTGATTAAATGGTTAGAATTAGTGTCACCTACAGTGACAAAGTTATTGATTTTATCTCTCTTCCTCATTCTTGTCTATTGCTGACCTCTCTGTCAGTTTCAGTATCCTTAAGATAGCATTAACTAGATTATTTTTACCTACTTCTGTCTCTTGATACCACAATTCACCAAATTTCTTATGCTATTGATCATTTAATTCTTTTCATTCATTCTTTCTTCCTTCCTGTTATAGAATACAACAACAACAACTGCTGCTGCTGCTGCTGCTACTACTACTACTACTACTACTACTACTACTGCTACTGTTGCTGCTGCTGCTGCTGCTGCTACTACTACTACTACTACTACTAGACAACACTGTCGTTATTAGTTCTTGCCCTTCCTCTTCCTTCATTTTTCCCTTCTTCATCTGACCTGCCTAATGCAATAGCTAGGTGTAGCTCAACAAACACTCGTTTATTACATTTAAATTAAGGGCCACATATGTAAGACCTAAATCTTAAAATTATATACTCCCAATAAAACTACTAAAAATACATTGTTTAGTATAAAGCTGGGTGTCATTTATGGATATATCTATGATTTCAGGCAAGTCAAAACCAAGTTGGTAGAATGAAGAGGCTGATGGTTCACATCTCAGTACAGACAGCTGTGCACAGTATTCAGGATTAAAGTACTTAACTGCACTGGCTCAGTCTACTTTATTGTAAATAGGTAGCATGTCATCATCATCATCATCATCATCATCATCTTCAACATCATCATTATGATCCAGAATTATATCCCAGAAGCATTTTGTCTGTCTTTACATTCCGAGTTCAAATTTCAGTGAGGTTAACTTTGCCTTTCGTCCTTTCAGGGTTGATAAAATAAACACCAGTTTATCACTGGGGTCAATGTAATTGACTTACCCACACCTCCGGAATTACTGGACTTGTGTCAAAATTTGAAATCATTATTTAATGTCCTTCTTTCACACTGGCATGGATTGAACTTTTAACAGGAGTAGGCAAGTCAGAAAACTGCTTTGGCATGGTTTCCATTGTTAAATGTCTTTCCTAATGCCAACCACTTTACAGAATGTATTGGGTGCTTGATGATTTCACTGCACCAGCAGCAGCAGTGAATTAATTGAGTGGGGAGTAGTAGTGAGAGAGGTGGCTTAGTGCCAGGTGACGAGAGGTTAGAGTATGCATGGTGGGACAGAAACAGATGTCTTGCAGTAGAGGAGATACATCAACAGGAGAGAGAATGAAGTGAGAGAAAGTGGGGAGAGAGAGAAGGGAGATAGAAAAGAGAAAGAGAGAGGAGACAAACAAAAAGGTGAAGATGTGATGGGACGTACATCCAAATTACAGGGAGGTGTATATAGTGAAGCGCACCAGGGATTGGATAGGGTGACTGGATGAGTAAGCTTGTGAGGTTGCAAAAGGAGAGTGGGAGATTGAGAGGAGATGTAGTGAGTGGGCACAGGTTGGAGGAAGGGTGTTAGGAGAATGAGTTGTGGAGAAAAGATTTCACGAGTACAAGGCACCTGTGCTGGTAACATGCAAAAGGTACCTATGCCGGTGACATGTAAAAGGCACCTGGGCTGGTGACATGTAAAAAACACCCTGTACACTCTATGGGGTGGTTAGCATTAGGAATGACATCCAGCTGTAGAAACCAAGCCAAAGCAGACTGGAGCCTGGTGCAGTTCTCCGGTTTATCAGTTCCAGTATCTAACCCATGCCAGCATGGAAAACAGATGTTAAATGATGATGATGATGATAATGATAGTATGCAGGCAAGTTCGTGAGGGAGAGTGGGAAATAGAGGGAAGTGATGAAATGGGTGGGGGATGGGATAGATGTTGGGGAGATGAGGTTTGTCAGGGACAGATTGTGTGCAGGAGCATGGACGTAAATGACACATTTTTTGGCTTTGATTTTACTTGGCTGGACAAGTCTTCTCAAGCACAGCAAACTGCCAATTGTCTAGGTCTTTAGTCTTCTCCTCTGGGATGCTTTTTACTTGTTGCAGTCATTAGACTGTGGCCATACTGGGGCATCATCTTGAGGAATTTTTAGTTGAATGTATCGACCCCAGAATTTTTTAAATGATTTTCAATCAACACCTGAAGTTAAGCCTAGAAGGTCTCTCCACATTCTAGAAATAACAGCCAAATCACTTGAAAATTTTTTATAACCCTTTGGTTATATTTTTTGGTTATTCTTCAATTTCTTTTATTTTCTAAAAATATTTTTATTTGTTTCAGTCATTGGACTACCACCATGTATTGACCCCAGAATCTTTTTTTAGGTGATTTTCAACCAGCACAGGAAGTTAAGCCTAGGTCTCTCCACATGTAAGAAATAACAGCTAAATCTTTTTTTTTTATATTTCTTTTTATAATTTCATGTAAACAAAAACAGAATTTGCGGTTGTAAAAAAAAAACTTGATTTTTCCAAAATTCCAATTTTTAAGTAAACAAAATATATTCAACCGAAAATAAATAAGTAGAATAGAATAACAGAACACAAGACTCTTTACTACTCAATGTACATATTGTCTGAATTCTAAACAAAAGGAAAAGCATTTATGTCAAGAAATGTGTAGAAACATAAAAACAATGCAAAGTAGGTTTGAACAATTAGCCTTCAGCACCATAATTCTATTAGACCTTCAATGGCCAGAGGAAGTTCAAAAGGTCAGCTTATTCTCATTAATCTGTAAGTGCTGAGAGAAGAAAACAAAAGACATTAAATTTGAATTTTAAAATGCTGATTTTTCTGTGACTAAAAATTCTTCAAGGTGGTGCCCCAGCATGGCTGGAGTCTAATAACTGCAACAAGTAAAAATTAAAAAACCCTGGTGTCGATACATTCAACTAAAATTTCTTCAAGGTCGTGCTCCAGCATAGCCACAGTCTAATAACTGCAGCAGCAAGTAAAATTTTTTTTAATTCTGGCATCGATATGTTCAACTAAAGACTGAAACAAGTAAAAGGTGGGAAAAAAAGCAAAAAAAATAACCAAAAACTATAACCATGGGGCTTTTGTCCACTTTCACACTTTAATGATGGGGTTTTTGTCTTTGAGGCTTTTGTCCTAGGGGGCTTTTGTCCTAGGGAGCTCTTGTCCTGGGGGCTTTTATCCTACACTCAGGAGGCTCAAAATCAGAAGATCATTTTTTCAACACTTTGTCTCACATCTTCCAAGCTCTTCCTCTTTTACAGGTTCTTCCATATTTAGGACAACATAATTAATAAGTATTTAATTAGATGGAAGTGCTATTTCAAATCCTTCTGGGGATATAAGCTCTGTTAACCCAGCTGTAAATAGTTAATGTTTATAGCTCACTATTAAAAGTAGCAAGAATTCTGTTTAATGAAGAAATATTTCAACAGATGGCAGTGTTTAATTGAAAGCTAATGTCATGACTGTTTCAGGCTATCTAAATGTAACAGCCAAGCCCATGGATCACACCTGTAAAAACAGGTGTACTATATAATTCATTGTTTTAATAACCCTTTTGATACTAACCTGCCCCCTGGTTCTAGGATACAAATTTCAAATCAGAATGTTCCATCGAAATTTCATGTTTATTTATGTTAATAATAGCAAAGTAATTTTAATAAATTCTTCATTTTCCCAAAAATTGAATCAAAGGCAATGTATAAGAAATACAATATGTATAGAAATACAAGTGTATAAGAAATATGATAACGAAAAGGTGAAGTTCTTCTGCAAGTTTAGTTCACATTAGGAATTATTGCATGCTAATTATTTCAAGAAACAAATGGGTAAAGTGGTAGGCTTCAGATGAATGCAGTTCTAATGAAGTGGGGGATAGAGATATGTCAGCCTTGGTAAAAACCCAAATCTCTGAAAACTAACAGGAGTCAGTTATATCAGTTAATAATGTTGACTTATGTGAATGAACAAATACAGCTGACTATGATTATTCAGTGACCCCACAAAACCAGCAGCACCCAGTGACTTGCTATTGGTTAGTATTAGTGATATTTAAAAAAATCATAAATATCTCCTTAGATCTAAAAGCCTTTTAAGTATCAGTGTTCGACTCTGCTTTCATGGTGTGAAGAAATCTAAGAAATATAAGAATATTAATCTATTGCAGATAACACTCAAGAGGATCTTTTTGCTATTCTTAAAACATAAATGGAGTTGGAAATATAGAGTTAAATTTATAAGCCTAACACATAGCAACACACAGTAAATTTGAATTCAAGGTATCTGAATTAGTATATCTCATCTGTAATTAGCCATTTCCCCTTCTGTTGTCAGTAACAGAACAGACATGCAAGATCCAACTAATTAATGATGATATTTGAAGTAATTATCTACTTTGGAGATGGCATTGTGACAACTTTGCTGCAAGAGGAAACTTCTTCAGATGTCACAATAAAGTTGATGAAAATAAGAGATTTATGTTGCATCACAAGTTTTAAAGTTAAGTTCAGAATCTTGATCTAATAGTGACAAGACATGAATGAGTTGCACCACATTTAATTGGCCTCTGCAGTTCTAAAGCTGGTCACAATTTTAAAAGAAAATTGGGAAGTTAGCTCAAATTCTTTTGCTTACATTTAGTGACATTAATTTGGAACAACTTTTCTTTCATTTAAAAGTCACTTCATGTTTATATAGGGTCAGCTACCATAGGTTATGAGTCAACATTCTCCCTTTTTTATTTAACATCTTTAAAATAGTATGAATCTCTGAAAATTTTATTGTAAATTTTCAACCAAAAGATTAATAAATTCAGAAGAAATATTGAAGAATATTGAGAAATGCTGAAAGAAAGAATGGAAACAGAAGTAGAAATGGAAAGATAACTGCTAACTTGAAAAGTTTCTTCTTGAAATTTTGTTTTGTTAATTTTTTAATTGGCAGAAAGTGTTATTGCATTGTTATTATTATACATAATTTTCACTTGACAAGTTGTTTTGGTATAATGATTTTCTTAAATTCATTGTACCTTTGACTGTTCTTGATATAGTTAGTAATCACCCTCTCTCTCTCTCATTTTTTGCCAATTTCACAACTTGAATCATACAAATTCACTATTAATACTTTTCATTATTTCTGCTATTTTGGAATGTTGAGTGATAGGCAGATCTCTAAGATAATTAAAGACAATGGGAATAAAATGAATTGATTAATTAAATCAATACACTTGTTGGAATGTAAAGTGCTGTCAACAATGTTACAGTTGGCTTTTAGACAGGAAGAAAATTTCAAAGAAATGGAACATTAGGATTGAAAGTTACCATATCAGTAGTGAATAGGAATATAGTGTTAGTGAGAGTATAGAACATAGGATATGAAAACTATCAATGTTATCTGAAAACATTGTAACTGAATAAATGTGACTGATGTATAAAGATTGAAGATATGTTAGAAGCAAAGCTGACAGAAATAGAGCACAGGATAATGAACTGAAGGCTTTTTCATATAAATGATGATCTCATAAATAAAATAAACATGATAAATCTAATAGAGCTTTGCTGGAGGTGTAAGTATTTGAATGAATAACTTGAATATATATCTCATCATATAAAAGAAGCTTTCAGGTCCAAATGGAAGAAAACAATTTAAACCACACAAAGCTATAATAAATACATGTGGCAGTATTAGAAAATAATTATTTCTGATGGCTATATTCATGAAGACAGAGAAAGAGAGAGGTAGAGAGAGACAGCGAGACAGGGATGGGGAGAGAGAGATATAATTAAATCAATTTACAAACCTTTGGGAAGATAATGAAGGTGTGTCACCTTGATCTCAAACAATGTTACTGATGAAATACATACTGGAGAATATAGACTCATACATTTAATCCAAAAGGTTTTAAATCACTAAGCTATTGATTGAGAAAGCTGAAAGTCCAATATTGAAGTATAATCAGAGTCATGCAGCTACTTGTGCAAGTTGTTGTATCTTCAGATCAGCGAAGGGTATAATTTGAAAACTAAAAGAACAGGCTCAATGAAATCCAAATATAAATTGTCAATGAGAAAATAACTATGTTATGCAGACAATTAATGCCTGTTTGATGACTCTTACTACTCTATATTGGAATTAATTACATCTTTTCACAACACAGTGTCATACACACACACACACATACACATGTATGTGTATATACATATGTATATATGTATATATATTTGTATGTAGTATGTGTGTGTGTGTGTGTGTGTGTGTGTGTGTGTGTGTGTGTGTGTGTGTGTTGGTGTATACATATTTATCCTTACTGTGAATATTTTGAGTTAAAACTCAAATTACTGAGAGCTTGTGATCAGGAAGCAGATAATCATATCTCTTAGATTATAGTCAGAAGTACTATATATATAGTTATATATATATATATATATATATATAAGTGAGTTTGGAGGGATATATTATCTGGACGGATACTGTATTAGATCTCAGTTGAGTTCCAATTAGCGACTAACCACAATGTTCAGTATTTAATGTCTGTGACTACATTTAGTTGTTAGTCACTTAGTGACTACTTCCAGTAGGTAATTCTGTGTTCTCTTCACTGGAGAGTAAAAATTATCTGGAGTGTATATTATTAATGTTAATAATAATAAAGAGTATGGAGACTTGTACATCTACAAAATTTATTTTATAGTTATATATAGCATATTATAATGACCTACACGTGTTTCCACTGCAGCAACTACTCACTGTTACAAGTGCAATATTGTCAGTGCAGCTTCATCAGGGTCTGTCCATTTGGTCTATTTGGTGAACTGATTGAAGTAAATTCTTGTTGGTTAGTGCTCTGTGGGAGGTGGGGTGTTGTTATTTATAAGTATGTTTTGTTGACCTCAACCTCACCAAGTCACTGTCTGAGGATAGGGCTTGGTCTTAAAACAGGTTAAGGTGGAGTTTGTTGTTTTTGTAAGGCTCTTTGTTCATTTTCATGGTTGTATGTGCTATTTTTGATTTTGAGCTAGTACTGAAGGGTTCTTTTTTGTTTATATTAATGTTTTGGTTGGGCTGCTCATTATTTGTGTTGTACATTGTATAGGATATTTTTTTTTTATTAATGATGGTTATTTTATTAATGATGGTTATTTATTTTCTTCCTATCTTTAAAGGCATTTAAATGATTGGCAAATCTTTTCTTGAAATAAAGAGACCTAGCCCTTATATAAAAGTATTCCCTTCCTTCTGAGGTAACTTTACATCTATCGGCCAGTTTCTTAGTTTACATTTTGTGTTTAACAGACATATTTACCTCTAGCACAGTTGCATTGACCTGTTTGTCTATTTCTATTATTTATTCTGTTGTTGATTTCACTAAAAGTCTCTCCTATTCAGCTGCTGTGAAACCATCCAACCAATGCCAGCATGGAAGATGGATGTTGAATGATGACAGTAACATACATACACACATACATACATACATACAGACATCCCTTTGGCAACATCTTTTAACCGTCAAGTGTCAGAGTGCATCCCTTGACCAGGTTTGCATACATGAAGCTGATAACATCATACGACTAGGAAGGCAGCTCCTTGAGCAACATTCCTTGTCTGATAACCTTAAATGCATGCTCCAAGAAGTTGCATGACTCTACCACAGCATATCAGATGAAAGGATGAGTGTATATCAGCAGAAGATCATGAATGGATATGTTAACAGAAAGCTCCAGGATGATAGTAACATTGATCATCAAAACAGTTGATCATTTACCAACAACCATATTACTAACTTTGAAGGGTATGCTTTTGCAATCCAGGAACAGAAAATTTCAACAAAATACATGATGCACAAAAGAGATAGAGATACAAGAAAAGCATCAAAATGTGATAGCCAATGCAGACTTTGTGGAATAAACATCAAAGATATCACCCACATCATAAGCAGTTGTTTGAAAATGTCATCACAGTATTATCTACCGATGAGACATAATGTTGTAGCTAAGACACTGTTTAATGAGATCTACTGGAAAGATAAACCTGAAACCAAAGAAATAAGAACCCATAATATTGCAGAAACCATAGCCACTCATAATAAAAGGAAGTACTGGTGGAATGTGCCAGTGAAAACTTCCATAAAATGTAAATAGAGCTGACATGGTGATTTGGAATAGAAAAGAGAAACTGTGTACAGTTGTAGAAATCAGCTGCCCACTGGATGTTAACATAAAGCTAAAAATCAGCGAAAAAGAGAATACTTTTGCTGAACTATTGAGAAATCTACAGCTACTCTTCCCAGATTACAAGTTCAAATTTATACCTGTAATTATTGAGGTACTGAGATATGTAACACATTGCCTAAATGCTAATCTTGAGAAACTAAGTTTCTCCAAACCAGAAAATGAATACTGATTCAAAGACAACAGATCTAAGCCATCACTGGAACTGTAAAAATCTGTAAAACTTACCAGAAGTTTATAATTTAAGTATAAATGCACAACTCTATGCATGAGAATACATACACAAAACAAAACATACAAATCTGTACATGCACTGACTTCAAATACTGAACATATAAATACATGCAAAAATACCTTGTTGATTTGTTGAAATTCCAATGAAAGAGCCTTGGATCTCAGTTAGAAACAGGGTCTTTCTTTACTGGCAAGAAATCTTGACTGACTGGCAGACATATATATATATATATATATATATATATGGAAAGGCTTTAGTGGTCACTTTGGTCAACACAACTCTAAATTAATCAAATATTAAAATTACCTGTATATCAATGATACAAGTTTATTAATACTGTACAGAGCAAGGTACTTGTAAGGTAGTCTGATGACCATGGAAATTTGTATTTCCTGCTCATAAATTAGAGCAAATTATAAGAGGTTCCAGAATAGATAGGGGTTAAGTATCCAGGTGGGTACCATTCAAGTACTCAGTTATAATCCAAGTTGTGACTGTGTGGGTAAGATTTAGCTAGCATTATTTATATTTGGTAGGTGACTATAGTTTTTGAGTGCAAAGAATGTGAGAGGAAGATTTGGAAACCTGGTATAACTATAAAAACTGCTGTCATGTTGACCCTATAATGACCCTCTCCTAGCAAAACTAATAAGCTAAGCAATGCTAGGACAGGCATCACAAATAGAAATAACCCCCTTATGAAAAGGAAAAATTAATTGTTTTTCCAAAATTAGACCAACTTCCAATAATAATACTGACCCCCATAAAATAACAAATAAATCGAGGACTACATTATGTCCACCTTTAGATTGACCCACAATATGGCCCCTTTGAAATTCAGATAGTTCCCAGGTTTCTTTTATACATAGCATGATTAAACAGTCACATATAGAACCTGAAACATAAAAATGTCAATTAATAAAAAATACAAACCATTACATGTTAGAATAAACATAAAATGGTGTTTTATGGGGTGTCTATTTACTTCTGTCATATCTGTGTGTGCGTATATACATATATACATACATACATACATACATACATACTTATATGTGCAGGAGTGACTGTGTGGTAAGAAGCTTGTATCCCAACCACATGTTTCCGGGTTCAGTCCCAATGCATGCCATGTTGGGCAAGTGTCTTCTATTATAGCTTCAGGCTGACCAAAGCCTTGTGAGTGGATTTCATAGACAGAAACTAAAAGAAGCCTGCAGTATAGGAAGGGCATCCAGCTGTAGAAACTCTGCCAAATTAGATTGGAGCCTGGTGTTACCATCCGGTTTCACCAGTCCTCAGTCAAATCGTCCAACCCATGCTAGCATGGAAAGCGGACGTTAAACGATGATGATGATGATGATGATGATATATATATATATATATGAATGTGTGTCTGTGTTTCTCCCTCCACCATTGCTTTACAACCAGCGTTTGTGTGTTTATGTCCCTGTAACTTAGTGGTTCAGCAAAAGAGATTGATAGAATAAGTAGTAGGCTTACAAAGAATAAGTCCTGGTATCAATTTCTTTGACTAAAGGCAGTGCTCCAGCATGGCCACAGTCAAATGACTGAAACAAGTAGAAGAATAAAAAGAAATTAAAGAATATATATATATATGTTATTTATTTGAAGGGCACAATACATGTATTTAAGTGCTACTAATAGTTTCATATGTTGATAAATACTCAAACATATTCTTCAGCCGCAAACCACATATCATAACGATATATAATATATAGACACACACATATACACTCACACACATACACACACACACACACACACACACACACACACACACACACACACACATATATATATATATATATATATATATATATATTGAGTTTATTTTGTTAAAAAAGGTTGGGTTTTTTTTAAGAGTTGCTTTTCCTCGCATTCGGTAATAAAATGTGTTTATTTGGGAAGTCTAGTGTGTGGCATTATTCTGTAGTAATGTCCTTATATAAATATATATATACATATATGTATAACACACACACACATATATATGTACATATATACATACATACACACACACATATATATATATATATATATATATATATATATATATCATCATCATCATCTTCATTTAACATCCGTTGTCCATACTGTCATAGGTTGAACAGTTTGACAGGGCTGGCCTGCTGGAAGACTGTACCAGACTCCAGTCTGATTTGACATGGTTTTCTATGGCTGGATGCCCGTCCTAACACCAACCACTCCAAGAGTGTAATGGGTGCTTTTTTCATGGGGTTGGCATGGGTACCAATTTGTATAACATTGGTATCTGCCATGACTGCGATTTTGCTCAGCTTGATAGGTCTTCTTCTCAAGCATGATGTAATGTCAAAAGCCTTGGTCATTGCTTCCGTGAGCCCCAACACTCGAAAGGAGCTCAGCCATATCATCTCCATGAGGTCAACACTCAAAAGGTACTTAGCCACTTTATCTCCATGTGGCCCAATGCTCGAAAGGAACTCAGCCACTTTGCCTCTGTCAGACCCAATGCTCGAAAGGAATTCAGCCACTATGCTACCAAGAGGCCCAATGCTTGAAAGGAACTCAGCTACTTTGCCTCCATGAGGCCCAATGTTCAAAGGTTGATTTTTTTATGTGTCACCAGCACAGGTGCATTTGGCTTGATGGGTCCTCTTAAGTAGAGCACATCGCCAAAGGTCTTAGTCACTAGTCATTGCCTCTGTGAGGTCCAAAGTTTGAAGATCATGCTTCACCACCTTGTCCCATGTCTTCCTGGATCTACTTCTACCATAGGTTCCACCTACATGTGACAAGAAAATTTTTCACACATCCTACCCCAGTAAACTAAAGTACATCTCCGCTTCCTCACACCTCATCTTCATGCACCATGCTTATCTCTCCCTCCCCACTCCTGCAGTCCAATTTCGTCCTCCCTGCCTTGTCAACTGTATCATTGCTATCCTGTTGTTTCCCCTTATATACTCAGAATTGAATAGTCACTGCGTTCCTCCCTCCCCCACCCCATCTTTACATTTATGTGAACTCCTCATTCACACACCTTGAGCAACCTTCTACTATCCCATTCATATTTACATCCCCATACGTTGAGAGTATGCACAGGCACATCGCCACCAGCTCTCTCCCTCTTACTGTCATAATCACGTATCTCTTCTACAACAAAACACTAGTTTCTGTCCCTCAGTCATATTCGAACTCCTCACCGCCAGGTACCATACAGTCCACTCTGTAAAATCGCTGGCATTAGGAAGAGCACCCATCCATAAAAATCATGCCAAAGCAGACTTCACTAGTGCTGGTGTCATGTGAAAAGCACTCAGTTTGTTCTGTAAAGTGATTGGCATTAGGAAGGGCATTCAGTTATAGAAACCATGTCAAAATAGACAGTGGAGCTTGATGCAGTCATCTGGCTTGTTAGCTCCTGTCAAACTGTCCAACCTATGCCAGCATGAAAGACGGGTGTTAAATGATGATGAGGAGGATGATGATGATGATGGTGATGATGATTATATGTATGTATATGTATATATTGGCTGTGTGGTTGAGAATTTTGTTTCACAATCATGTGGTTTCTTCTCAACAATTTTTTCCTAACATTCTAGTTAGTTCCATATTCAAAAGAGAGAATGTAAAGAATCCTTTTATAAAATTTTCTTTCAAAGCTGTGATCTTTTTCTCACTTTCAGGGTTTTATACATCCATGAATTACACCCATAAAGTGCAGTTGAAATTGTTATTGCTCTTAAAAAAAGTAATTATTATTATTGCTGGTGTTATTGTCATCATTTTATCTTTACAAACATTTTGCTGTAGCTGTTGCAATCTAATATTTTACCTGTTTCTTTGATCTTGTATCTTCCATTATTATCTTTTCCAAATATTTAAACTTGTTTGAAATGCCTTCCTGTTATTTTAATCTTCACTGACTATTTTCTTCTTGAATATACTAATTATCTTTTTTTTTTTTTTGTCAATATTTATTTCTACTCCATATCTTCTTGTAGTTGTATCATGATATGTTGGTTAGATCATTAAGTTCTTCAATTTCTCCTATTAAATCAATATCACTGGAAAAATGGAAAATACTGACTTCTCTACCTCCTACTTTAATATTTTTTTCAAAAGATTCAAGGGTTTCTAGAAGCATATTACAGAGGCTTGGTTAAAGACAACCATACCCTTGTCTGACACCATATGTTGTTTTAAGTCAGTTACTGGGTGAATTTCCAACCAAAACTATCCTGCATTTATTTAGACATAGTGTATCTAGAAGTATATTATCAAATATATCCTTTTGAAAAAGACTGTAATGTATGATCCAAGAAAGACTTGGCTGATATTTCTACCAGGCTGAGTGACTGCACAGGGATTCCTTCATGTTTTCCATTGTAATCCTCATATCCCGAAATGGACATGAATTCATCTATGCAAGCCAACTAAATATTTGTTAATTACAGCCATTAATAACCAAGTGGAATAAGCTTTAAATTGTTAATTACATCCATTAATAGCTAAGTGGAATAAACTATAAATATTACTCTACTATGTACAGCAACCATAGAGAGACAAGGAGTTAAGGACAGAAGTAAGGAAGAGTAAACGAAAGAGTCTCATATTTCTGGTGGACAAAGCTGTATGAGTTGAAGTTGATAAAAGAGAATTAACAGGAAGTGGGTCTGAAAAAATACTTGACTAGAGATAAGAATTCAGAAACGAAATGGGAAACAGAATTAACAACTTTCTTCCAACCTGCATAGAAAATAAAATTGAATGCAAAATCATGTTGTATGATGATCATTGATGGATATGATAATGGTGGTGATAGAGTGCTGGTGCTGCTGTTGCTGGTGCTGCTGGTAATTCTGGTGGTTGTGGTTGTGAACATGATGATAACAATGATGACAGTGATGATAACAATGAGGACAGTGATGATAACAATGCAAAGATGATGATAATAATATTGACGATGATGATGTTTATGTTTTAGGATATCTTTACCTTTCCAAAGTTTAGTTTGTTCATGCTAACAAAACAGGTCATTTAGCAAACTAAACCTCTCTCCATGGTACATATTTTAGTTCAAAAGGAAGATTGCTAATCCTAAAGATTTTCAGCCATCTTCATGCAATGTTTATTTACTTCCAGGGCCATGGAAAGGTAGGTCCAGTAGTTATCCTGTTTGCTGTTGTCGGTCAATTTAGATATTAGGGTTGTGTCTCAGATTCACTTGGTTACCATCCTCGGTATGTTTGTCATGCTGACCAATAGTCAAACTGGAAGAGACATTCAAGGAATAAAAAATCATTCATGACTTTTGGAGCTTAAAGTCTCTGCCTCCTTGTATATGTATTGCAAAACACCTGTCTCTTACATGGGATTTCTCCATCGAAAATTTTTGAAGCTCAGTACTGAACATTAAAAGAATTTCTCAATAATACAATGTCTTAGTCACTTATAAGGATGTGACTCATGATTTAAAGGCATTCTAGCTGTTTTCCTATCTTTGGGATACTTATTTAAGTCCATGAAACATGGGACATCAATGACTCAGCTCAACTCTGGCTTGTCTTCCTTGTGGGCAAGCCTTTTCCTTGGTCTTCTTGGTTTAACCCTTTAGCATTTAAACCAACCATATCTGGCCAAAATATTCCAACTGCTTTATGTCAAACTGATCAGATCCAGGCTCTCACACCCTACAATGTTATTCTACATTAAATAATCACATCATCAAAATGTTGAAGATATGGAATAATGCATGATTAATTCAAAACAATGTGAATCAATAAGCATTATGCTTGACAAAATAATCTGAACACTAAAGGGTTAAATTGTTATCTGCTTCTGTAACTTTATTTTTTCTAGGTAAGAGTGTTGGCCCTACACAAACCCATTTTTACCTCTGGAAAGAGATGATCTATATTAGTCTGGTCTCTGTCCTTTAACCTCTACAGCATGGAAGACCCTACCAGAAACTTGCACACTGCTGGCATAGCTTTCTGGATCATTAAGGTATACAAGCCACCACACTACAACAATAACTGGGTCTTGTGGTGATATCTTTTGGATATCTAAGACTAATTTTGTTGGCTGTGATATTTCTTTTTAAGGTAACAGAATGTGATGTGGAGATTTGGTTGTTATTTCAAGCAGACAAAGTGACTACATAGAGGCTCCTTCTGCTGGTATCAATGCTTTTGATATGAGTATAGTTGTTATTGTCATAACCTTTTCCTTCCTGAGTTCACCTCTTCCTATATGAACAAAAGACAATGTCTTTGCCACTTACAACGAACAATGAGAGAATCTCTACATAACAGTTCAGCCATTAGATACAGTAGCCAAATCATCCTCAAATCATATCTAAACATCTTAAAAAAAGAGGAAGAGTCAAGATAGATAATTTAGTTTTAAAGAAATAAAAATAAATGAATTTCTGATGACGAGTTTTCAGTTGCTCAATCAAGTGTACTGCCTACTTGTTGAATTAGCATATAAGTGGCTAAATATTCCACTGACACATGTTCCTTTAATGTTTTTTTTCAGGTAGAGTCAACATGACAATACATGTGACTATGATGGACCTTTAACCATTTAGTATTCAAACCAGTCATATCTGGCTCAAATATTCAAACCGTTTTGTGTTCAAACTGGCCAAATCCAGCCTCTCACACCAACCCAACAATGTTTTTCAAAAAATAAACAATCACATCATAAGGAATAATTAATTCAAGACAATGTGAATAAATAAGCATAACATTTGATAGAGTAATCTGAATACTAAAGGGTTAGGCTTCCTTACAGTTTCCATCTAGTTTAACTCACAAGCCTTGGGTTGATCTAAAGTTATGATAAAAGATACTTGGCCAACATGTCACACAGTGAGATCGAACTCAAAACTTCATGATTGCAAAGTGAATTAATAGATGCCCTAACTGCATCTATAGTTCTAGATACTGCCCATAAAAAAAAAAGACAAGATGACCATGGTTGGAATATTTTTGATCATTGCTCTAATTAGTCATGGTTGATCTTTTCCTGTTATACATATTTTAGCTTGAAGGAAGTTATTCATGGTGTTAAAGTTCTGGTATTCTTCATATCATTCCTGGTAACACCCTCAGTGGCAGTGGGTGTTACCAGGAATAAAGCTTGATGATAGTATCAACATTAAAGGTAGCAATAGTAGTAGCAGTGATGGTAGAGTGATGGTGGTGGTAGTACTGGTGATAGTTTTGTTATTAATCATATGATGGTGATATACATGGCACTAATAACATATCCTATCTCTCTTTTGAATAGAGTATTAAGTTTTCTATCGTACATGAACATAGAAAATAACATGAAATAAAAAAGAGAAAATATCTTTAATTGAAACATTTGAAATTATCTATAGAAGGAGAAAAAAATAAAACTAATCGAGAAAAATATATATAACATAAACAACACCAACCTGTGCTGTGATTGCAAGCGTTTTCGCTAATGTGCAACAGTTTATTGCTGATCAATTTGGGTGTCGACATTATTAAACTGTCATCAAAACAGTTTTCACAAGCACACATTAATGACATCCATTACGCTCAAATCAAAACAAATATATTGGAATAAATATAATGGCTATTACCATGTTTAAGACAAAACAATTCTGATCTCAGTCAGTCATGTGTTGCTGGTTTCCACAGAATGTTATAACTATTTGACAATCTGTTTTGAGAAAGATCAATAGATGAACAAAGAGTTGAGTGAAATAAATCGAAACATTTTGATTCTTATTTGGTAAGCGAGATGTTGATGATGGAAACAAGAAATGCAATTGTCTGTACTGTACAATAATTCATGTGAAGGTCAGTGTGATAGGAGGAAGGTTATGATGCCTGTTAAAGTAACTGTATGTTACTTGTGATTGGAGTGAGACTAAAGTGTTCCTATTGATGTTTTTGTTGTTGTTATTGTTATTATTGATATTGATATTATTTGTTTCTGATGATGATAATATTGCTTAATGATATTAATGACACCAAAGGAAATACTAATAGAAGTTGTGTGTGTATGTGTGTGTGTGCATACGCACATATGCGTGTATGTGTGCGTGTGTGTGCATATGTGTCTGTGCATGCATATGTGTGAGGGGGATTGGATCAGAAGTGCTATGTCAATGTCATTAGAGTGTGAGTAGAAAGTGAGGCAATCCCAAAGCTCTTTGAAAGTCTTCCCAAACTGGAAGAATCAATGCAGTTATTAGGTATCACTGCTATTGCTATAAATACTGAAACTTAAAAGCAGTGCTCATGAGTATAGTGGGAGACTGGCTCACTGAGTCTTTGACTATGACATTTATATCTTGCTTTTCAGTTCAAGTAGTTGTAAATACATACAACTACAGAAAGAGGAAGCACTGTACAGGGTGTGGATGGTATTTGTTTGCAATTTTCAATTGCTTATTTTACGCATATTTTTTTTTACTTTCGCTGTCAGTCTTTTTCTTTTTAAAAGCAACAATCATTTTTGCTTTATTTTTGTGCAGAATAATTGACTTTAGAAAATTTTGGGCCCAATCAGTTTGAAGAAGAAGCTTAGAGTCCTCCTTGGAATCCACACCAGAAGAATAGACAAGGAGATTTCAGACTTCCTCAACATCAGCAGAAGGATGGTGGAAAAGGCAAGAAAGGAGCTGGAAGATTCAGGATTCTACTATGAGGTGACAACAGAGAGGAAAACCCATGATTGATGATCTGATGTCATCAGAATGCTGAAATTTGTCGATGAAATTCAGGAAATCATCAAAAATGATTCCAGCAAGTCAGTACCTGCCATTGCAAGTAAGAAAGGTGGGGATGAAAAGCTCATCAGACTGGTGGTGCATGAGTACATTTGTTACTTTTCATACAAGATGTGAAAAGGACAATTTCTATCCAAGATGACGCAGGAAAAGTGACTCAAGCACACCAAGATGCTGATCAACAAGTTGAAATATCTAGTGGAGCCAGACATGCTGTGGTACTTCACTCTTCTGCCAAGACCAGAATATCAACTCTCAGAACAACAGATGGCTCTCTGTCTCACTCAAGGACGTGCCTAGAGTCATACAGATAACATTTTCAATGATAATCATGGTCTTCAATGTCATCAGCAATAAAGGTGATGTCATACAACCCACTTCTTCCCTGAACGCCTGAGGCTGAACATTGACAGCTACATCTGTGCTCTGAGTGAGGTGGTGAAGGCCTGGATTGACCAGGTAGTTACAGGGAGGCTGTGCATGTGGTAGCAAGACTCTGCATCATGATACACCAGGCCTGGCTGTCAGAGAATTTCTTTGATCCCACAGCACTTGATATTTGGCCTCCCAACTTGCCTGAATGCAACCCCCTCGACTTCTTTGCTTGGGGCTTGGTGGAATAAGAGATAAACAAATCCAGCTGAGAAATGGACGATGAGCTGAGGGCCAGAATTACACAGGTCTTCAGAGGTCTAAAACAGGAGATAGTGATGAAGGCCTGTAACCATTTCCAAGGTCAGCTGGAAGCTGTCATCAAGACCAAAAGTGGGGTCATTGAGTGAGATCAACAGAACATGTTATGAAGACAAACTGACTTAAATTTGACAAATATATCTCAAAAATTAAAAACACTTTTATTTTTTCCTGAGACAGTCATTGTGCAAACGAATACCATCCACACCTTGTATGATGAACAAAACTTTTGTTTAGTTTGCAATGCTGACTTTATGTTGTCTCGTGAATCAAAAAGTGGGACATGCTTACACAAGAGACGCCACTCATCTCAATATGTTTCTCATTAGCTATCAATCATTGTCCAACATTGGTTTTGTGTCTAAGTCTTGGTGTGTCTGTTACTAAACTTCTCACATAAACAGCTATCTACTGTCTATGTCAACAGTTTAATTGACAAGCCAATGAGGAAGCTCTGGTAGAAATAGCAACCAAGTTTCCACCCACCTCACATTTAATAATCTTAAAATTGGATGGACACATTGGATGATATAATCTGAAGGAAAAAGGGAATACAATACTTGTCGATCATAGATTTGCTCAACCTTTTAGTGAGTGTAGTACTCATCCAGCATTTAATTCTTTACCTCTTTTCTCTCAATTCCTCCTTCTCTCTCCCCCTCCTCTCTCTCCCTCTGTATGTGTGTGTGTATGTATGTATGTATATATATATATATATATATATATATATATATATATAATGTTTATGTATTTGTTTAGCAAGATTCCTTATATCAAATTGTGTGTTGAAACAGATATTGTTATATTTCAGGATGGTCATCTTTTTTACTTGCCATTTCAACACACTATATATCCATTCTTCACTTGTTTATTATTGTTCTTATTTTATCTCCATAATCTGGAAAATTTTCATCTCACACCTATAATCTCATCCGCAACCTTCCATCCTGAAGAGGTCTCAGGTGTATGACAAAAGATTTCTAGACTATGGACATAAAATAAGAACAATAATAAACAAGTAAACAATGAATAAATGACCATCCTGAAATATAACAATATATATATATATATATATACACACATATGTATGTACATGCATATATAAATGTGTGTATGTGTGTGTATGTATGTATGTATATATATATATATATATATATATATATATATATATATAGAGAGAGAGAGAGAGAGAGAGAGAGAGAGAGGTGGAAGAAGGAGGAATAGAGAGAAAAGAGGTAAAGAATTAAATATTGGATGAGTACTACAATCACTAAAATCTGATATGAAATTTTACTCACACACACACATATATATTTATATTAGCAAAAATGCTAATTCTAAAATCTCTCTATGAGATCACTGCAGTAGTTGTACTAATAAGTAATGTTCGTAGCTGCTTCAACATGGCTGTTCATTCAAACAGACGTTACTGCAATTTTTTTAACCCCAAGAGGACATCCCCTCTAGCTGGTTAACAATGCACAGCTCCATCTGAGATATTGCAAGCAGGGGAGCGAAGACCTACCACCTTCTAGCAATGGGACCAGAAGACTAGCCTCGTTTCAGGCTATTTCTTCTTATTGCAAGCAGAAGCGAGCTACTGCCATCTCTAGCAGACGAGATGTCCAATACTGAAGAGAGACAAAAATAGCCCAAAACCAGGCTGGTCAGCTGGTCCTGTTGCTAGAAGATGGTAGGGATTTGCTCCCTTGCTTGCAGTCACCCAGATGCAGGTGTGCATCATTAACCAGCTAGAGATGTCCTCTTGGGGTTAAAAAATCACAATAAAGTCCTGTGAATAAATACTGTGAATAATGACCATTCAAACACAGCCATGTTGAAGTGGCTATGAACATTACTTTTATATATATATATCATTTCAAATTTGTATGAATTTATATAGAATAATATATCAGTTGAATAAAGTTAAGGCATGGTCTGGTTTTCATGTTTTTTATTATGGTATTTTAACATGAAAAAAATATTTTGTAATGCTCATAAAGTTAAATTAATACTTTCATACATAGTGTAATCATTAAATTTCAAATGTATTCAACTGACAGTTGAGTTCTTGACAACTTTAGTACCTCTTAGAATGCTCCAACATGCTGAATTTCTAGAATACTTTTTTGACCAATCTACATGCATCTTAAACATCACAGTTTGCCAGGTTTACCAATATTCAGTAACTTGTTTATATTTATATGCTAGTGATATTTTTTGATCCATATCATTAACTGTTTGTTATATTAATGCTGTTATTTCCATTCAGAACAGGTTTCAACATTTTAATAAACCGTTTTTCTTTTATCTTTCTTCCAACCTCACTTGTGTCATGTAATTTGTGGAAAGGAAAAATTAGAAACATTTTCTGACCAAATTTCTCTATATGTTCACCCAATGGAATTTGGCAAACATTGGTGTTCCGGATTTGGCAAACATTGGTGTTCCCTGACTCGCCTATATATATAATTCCTAGCAATTGGGGCATTTAATGCAGTAGATCAAATTTCTGCTTTTGCAGTTCATATCTGGATTTGTGAAAATCTGTCAGTTTTTTTGTTCTAATGGATCTACCAGTATGCATGTATTGACATGTTCCACATCTGTTACCATTACACTTGGATACTGTGAATGTTTTATCCTGTTCGTTTATGTTTAATTTTGCCTTTGTTAAGTGGTTGCCTTTTGCTTAGGATAAGTGTTTGATTGGTTATGTTTTTTTAATTTTTCTCTTTGTTTTATGATTGGCAAATTTGTTTTGATGATTTTAAAAATGTTTCGGTGATGCAGATTGTGTGTTACTAGAAATGGTATTGTGTTCCTTTGATGGGTTTGTCTTTTTCGTGTTGCTCTAAGTTGTTCTGTAGTTATCTCTTTTGTTCATTTTATGCTATTTTCTATAAGTAGGGGAGGGTAATTTTGCTTGAGCAGAAATCCTTTGAGTTCTATAAATCATGTTTCTGGTATTTGGATCATTGACTATAGTACAAATTTTTCTGGATGTTGCGTTTTGTATGTGTTGAGTGGTATGATTTGAAATTTAGGTACTGGTGTGTATCTGCGCTTTTGTAATAACTATTAGTTGTAATTGTGGTGTTGTTTTTAATTACCATTATGTCAAGAAATGGTAATTGTGTGTTGCTCATTTCTCTTGTGAATTTGAGACTAGGGTGTAGATTATTGAGGAGGGTGCTGAATTCTTCCAGATTTTCTAGGGGTTTGATCCAAATTAGGAAACAATCATTGAGATATCTTTTCCATGTCTCCTCTATGTCTTTTAAAGGTCAGGCCATAGTTCTCTTCAAGAACTCAACCGTCTATTAAACACATTTGAAATTTGATGATTATACTATGTGCGAAAGTGTTAATTTAACTTTATGAGCATTGCAAAATATTTTTTTAATGTTAAAATACCATAATAAAAACGTGAAAACCAGATTATGCTTTAACTTTATTCAACTGATATATATATATATATACATATATATATATATATGTATGTATATATATATATATATATATATATATATATATATATATATATATATATATATATATATATGTATATATATATATATATATATATATATATATATATATATATGTATATATAGATATATATATATACATATATATATATATATGTATGTATATATATATATATATATATATATATATATATGTATATATATATATATATATATATATGTATATATATATATATATATATATATATATATATATATATATATATATATATATGTATATATATATATATATATATATATATATATACATATATATATATGTATATATATATATATATATGTATATGTATATATATATATATATATATATATATGTATATGTATATATATATATATATATATATATATATATATATATATATGTATATATATATATATATATATATATATATATATATATATATATGTATGTATATATATATATATATATTTATTTATTTATTTATGTGTTTCAGCCAAGTGGCTGCGGTCATGCTGGTGCACCACCGTGATTTTCACGTTCCTTGCATGGCTCTTCTCCCCCACCTGACATGGTCCAATCAAGAGTTTTGATGGCACATCTGGTGTATAAGAGAATTTGACACAGCTGCCCTAAACTGCGTCTCATTACGAGCCATTGGTTCGTCTGGTATCGTGGAGAGGAAAGCGTATATATATATATATATATATATATATATATATATATATATATATATATATATATATATATATATATGTATATATATATATATATATATATATATATATATATATATATATATATATATATGTATATATATATATATATATATATATATATATATGTATGTATATATATATATATATATATATATATATATATATATATATATATATATATGTATGTATGTATGTATATATATATATATATATATATATAGAGAGAGAGAGAGAGAGAGAGAGAGGTATAGCTGTGGTAAGAAGTTTGCTTCCCAACTACATGGTTCTGGTTTCAGTCCCTCTGTGTGATATCTTGGGTAAGTATCTTCTACTAGAGCCTCAGGCAAACCAAAGCCTTGTGGGTGGAAATGGAAGATGGAAATGTAAAGAAGTTTGTCATGTGTGTGTGTGTGTGTATGTGTTTCTCCCCCATCTCCACTTGACAATCAGTGTTGGTGTTTTATGACCCTGTAATTTAGTGGTTCTGTAAAAGAGACCAATAGAATAAGCACCAGGCTTCAAAAAAAAGAGTTCTGGTGGTGATTCATTCAACTAAAACTCTCAAGGCAGTGTCCCCACACAGCCACAATCTAATGACTGAAATAAGTAAAAGGACAAGGGACCAGGAGTTGTAGTGATTTGTTGTACTTGAATAGATGCACCAAGCTAAGTAAAATCGCTGTCATCCATACATATAGGCTTGTCCTTTACAGGTGCCAGTGCCACATAAAATGCACTCATGCCAGTGCTGCATAAATACACCCATGCCAGTAGCACATGAAAAGCACCTAGCACGCTCTGTAAAGTGGTTGATGTTAGGAAGGGCATCCAGCCAGAGAAATCATGCTACAACAGATGATTGGAATCTTGACAGCTCCCTGGCTGGCCAGCACCATGTCAAACGTCCAACCCATGCCAGCATGGAAAACAGATGATGATGATGATGATGATGATAAAGGATAAAGGATATATACATATATAAATAATTGCCTGTTTTATTTCTAACTATTTTAGCTACTAGTGTACTATATTTCATGCCTTGCTCAGGGCACTGAACAACATTAATGACAATGTACAAAACATAAACTCTTGATTCTTCAGTGAATAGGTTGAAATTTTACTTATTCTGCAATTTTGATTC
>NC_142928.1:107286260-107338760 GCF_046866305.1 Octopus bimaculoides
AGAGGTAGGCCCAGGAAGACCTGGGCTGAGGTGGTGAGGCAAGACCTTCGTACATTGGGCCTCACCGAGGCGATGACTACTGACCAAGACCTTTGGAAATGTGCTGTGCATGAGAAGACCCGGCAAGCCAAGTAAGATCGTTGCCAGTGCCCCTGGACTGGCTCTTGTGCGGGTGGCACATGAGATGCACCATTTTGAGCGTGGCCGTTGCCAGTACCGCCTGACTGGCTCCCGTAGGATTTTCGAGTGAAATCGTTGCCAGTGCCCCTGGACTGGCTTGTGCGGGTGGCACATAAAAGACACCATTTCGAGTGTGGCTGTTTTCGTGCGGGTGACACGTAAAAGCACCCACTACAATCTCTGAGTGGTTGGCGTTAGGAAGGGCATCCAGCTGTAGAAACTCTGCCAAATTAGATTGGAGCCTGATGTTGCCATCCGGTTTCACCAGTCCTCAGTCAAATCGTCCAACCCATGCTAGCATGGAAAGCTGACGTTAAACGATGATGATGATATATATGCACACATATATTTATATATATATTCACACACATACACTCATATATATAGATATGTGTATACACACACATATACATGTATATATGTATGTATACACACATACATATACATATACATATACATATATATATATACATACATATACATATATATATATATATATTATTTAATTTACGACTATTAATATTTTTTTTTATTTATTATATATTAGAATTTAATATTTATTAATATGTTTTATAAGATAACTATAGTTTTTTGTTCTTTTTATGTTGTTAGTTATATAAATTTTAAATTTTTCATTCATTTATTTAAGTATTATTATTTCATTCATGCTTTCGTATTCTATTCTCTATTTTAACGTTCTTTTTTAACGTAATATTTTCGCGCGAACTCTTGCTTAAAACGCTATAGCTATTAGATAACGTCTTAGTTTTTCAGTTTGAATTACGGAAAAATTTGGATAAGTACTGTTTTCACTTTGCTAAAGATTTTCTACTATTTGAAAATAATATGTATTCTTGTTTTTATACTATTCATTTGGTTCTTTATAGATTATTTTAATAGATAACTTATTTAACACTATATTATTTAGAAGTTATAGTTTCATTTCAACATAATATTAGAACTTCGATTGGAATAGTGTTGATATATTTTCGATTATTTTTGATTAATATTATTTGATTAATTATTAATCTTTATAGTTTATAATATCGTTAAAGTTTTTTAAAATCAAAACTTTGTATATATATATAAAGTTTAACCTTTTATTCTTAATAATTTTTTCTTTCCTAATTTTTTCATTCATAATTTTTTCCATTCATAATTTTTTCATTCATATTTTTTTTATTATTACGTTTGTAGAAATAAATAATCTTGTATTTTTCTATTATTCAATTGATCTTTAATCATAATTAAATAAACGTCTTTAGCTTTAAATAGTATAGCTTTAACTATTACACCGGTTAAATATGTACTAATTTTATCTTCATTATTATTTTAAACTTAAACTTCGTTCAACTTGTATTTAAAACAATGATAATTTAAAACAATGATAATTTAGGTAAGATGTTTTTTGTATATAATATACATGTTATTATTATGGATGAAGGGATGATTATTGAATGGTTATTATTTTGATATTATGATATTTTTTAAATAATTTTTCTATCTTTATATAATAAGTATTTCATATTAATTCATTTGGTACTTATTGTTGGTTGAGATATATATCTAATTATTGTTCTACTTACGATCTGACGAGTAGCTATATTTTTGAATAGAACTTATTTTCGATAATTTCAATTGATTTTAATCGATTTAAATTTCTTTTCTATTTGAAAATTGGTTATGAAACACGTGTAATCTTTTTATTATATTTATCTTATGATATTTACTTTACTTTATATTATACTCATTTATTGTGCTTTTAATTATTAATTTTTCTATATGTGATAGTGGATTTTCATCGATGAGTTCTTGAAAATTGGTTATTTTCCCTAAAACTATATATATTTTATATATATATATATATATATATACATACCCATATATATAGATGTATATATGCATTTATGTACATATATATTATTCATGCACACACATGGACATTACAGGCAAATTATATTCAAAAGTAAAAGTTATTAATTATTTCATTTCTTTTTAACTTCTTTTCTTTTACTATCCACCCTATTTTATGTTTGTGGAAAATAAAAATTTTTCCTTCCTTATATTTTGAACAAAGAGCAAATAAAACCAGAAAAAGCTAAGATTTAACATCACATCACTTGGTTCAGGTTACTAAAGAAAATAAAAAGTAAACTTTGGGGGATCTTTGGATTTTATCTAAAGTTAGCAAATAATTCTTCTGAATTACATTTTACCAAAATTTTATTATTGTTGCCTTTAGTTTTTTTTTTCACTTTAAAATATTACCTCTGCTTTATTGTGCTAAAGGTTGAAATGGAACGGAATTTCATTTTAATCATAGATATTGCATTAATTTGTTTTTTACTTTTTTTAAACTGTATCTGCCATAATCCTTCCAACTATTTTACTTTATGCACAAGCCTTCAACTTTCTATCTGGTTCCTGTTTTATGAGAACTAGCTTAAACCCTTTTATCTGATTATTAATCAACCCCCAAACTTTCTGTTTACTTTCTACACCCTTCATCATCATCATTAAGAGATGTTTTTTTCTGAATACATCTAACTGATTTTACTTAATCTAACTTTTAACTATGTCTAAATATTTTTACCTATTACAATCATGATATGAAGTATGAAGGTGTACCATTCTACTGTTATCCTTCTCTTGAACAATATAACAAAGCAGTGAATAAGTCAAAATTTGTTTTTGAGATTTTACAATAATTAAGCAATTTCCTTTTCACTCAATAAATTTTGATTTTAGATCAAAAAATAATTGTTGTTGCCAAGTCATGGAGATCAGTGTCAGGCCCCCAATTCTCCATTTTCTCCTTATTCTTTATATATATATGTATATATTTATTTATTCTTTTACTTGTTTCACCTATTAGACTGTGTCCATGCTGGGGCACCACCCTTAAGAATTTTACTAAAATTTTACTTGACCCCAGTACTTCTGTTTTTTTATACCTGGTACTTATTCTGTCAGTCTCTTTTGCTGAACTAAGTTACAGGGATGTAAACACACCAACACCAGTTGTCAAGCAGTGGTGGGCGACAAGCACAAACAAACACACACACACACACACACACACACACACACACACACACATATATATATATATATATATATATATATATATATACACATAAACAATGGGCTTCTTTCAGTTTCCATCTATCAAATCCACTCACAAAGTTTTGGGTCATCCTGAAGCCATAGTAGAAGACACTTGCCCAAAGTTCCATGCAGTGGTACTGAACCCAGCACTATGTGGTTGGGAGGCAAGCTTCTTATCACACAGCCTTTCCTGCATTTATGTGTGTGTGTGTGTGTGTGTGTGTGTGTGTGTGCGTGCATGCGTGTGTGTGTGTGTGTAATCATCTTCATTTAACATCCGTTTTCTATGCTGGCATGAGTTGGACAGTTTGACAGGAGCTAGCCAACTGGGGAGCTGTTCAGATTCCAACTGTCTGTTTTGCCATGGTTATTTGTTTTTTTTTTTGTTTGGATTTATAGACTATCATGTCAAACCTTGTATATCTAAGGCTGAAGAGAATAAAGGGCATTATCTGTTAGGAGTAGGGGTGAGAGAGTAGACAGTAATCATGGTTGGTATTGTCATAAACTCATGAGGTTTGGTAATGGAAAACTTAAAACAATATGTTGGCTGACAACTAAGCGGGGTCACCCACTAGCAGACCATTGATAATGAAACAGGGGAAGTCTTATCATGTAGTATTATGCTTAGAAGTTTTTTGTTTTAGAACTTTTAATACCCAAAGGTAAAAAATTCACCTCTTAAAAGTAATAGTTGCAATGTGAACGTACGTGCTCCATGGATGCTTGTATGAGCAAATATATATGTGCCATACAACTTATACAAGGGCATTTATACATCCATATCCATTAATGGTTATTCTTTTATTCTTTTATTTTGTTTTTACTGGTTTCATTTATTTGACTGTGGTCATGCTGGAGCACTGATTTTAGTCAGAGAAATCGACCCCAGGACTTGTTCTTTCCAAGTTTAGTACTTGTTCTATCAGTCTCTTTTGCTGAACCACTAAGTTACGAGGATGTAAACACACCAACATCAGTTATCAAGCAATGGCTGGGGGACATACACAAACACACACACACATAAATGCTTACATATATATATATACATACAATGGGCTTCTTTCAGTTTCTGTCTACCAAATCCACTCACAAGGCTTTGGTCAGCCCTAGGCGACAGTATAAGACACTTACTCAAGGTGCCACACAATGGTACTGAACCTGAAACCATGTGGTTGAGAAGCAAACTTCTCAACCACATGGTTCCAGGTTCAGTCCCACTGCATGATACCTTGGGCAAGTGTCTTATTTTTTTTCACTGTATTACATGTTCGTTTCTTTTTTGCATCCATTATTTTATTATTGATCTGCTATATAAATGAAGATAAACTGAAAAGATACATTGCAGAACTGTTATTTTAGCAAATTATATCTATTTATTACCTGAAGAGACACATCTGCACCATCGGATGCTCCTAAACCAGTTGTTAAGTATCCACCCATGAGGGATCGGTGCTAGATGGGTGGAAACAAATGTAGTGATTAATAAAAATTCTCATATCTTCCATCTGCCATCACTCATTAACCAAATACATAACAAATACTGTAAAATTTATCGTGCATCACCAGTGAGCTACCAAGTATAAATCATTTGTTTTATCATCTAACATGTACACACACACACACACACACACACACACACACATACATACATACATACATACGTGCATACATACATATATTATATCATACCATGTTATATTATATTATATTTTTTGGTGTAATTTCTAGACAAAAGCATTAATAAAAGGATTTTCAATAAAAGAATATTATATGTTCTTGAATTGAGCTGCTGAGATAAGAATTTCCTCATTTTTTGTGTATTTTCTTAGAACAATTTGTAAACACTGCTTATATCTTACATCAAGGATAAATATGATAATTTCATTGAGAAATTTTCTAAAGTTGTCTTTCAGAACTAGGTAGTCTGTAAGTTTACAAATATTATCATAAACAAGATTTCCCTGCAGGTGAAAAAGAAGCTTTATCTGTTTTGATGAACTAGCCTCTTATCTTATTAGCATGTTATACATGCATGGATACAAACATATATACATATGTACATGCATGCATACATACATATATACATACATACATACATACATATATAGATATATATAGAGATATAGATAACTATATAGATATATATAATGACTGACAGACAGACAGATAGATACATTATAGACATGATAGGCATGGTTCTGTGTTCTGTCCCACTGCATAACACATTGAGCATGTGTCTTCTACTATAGTCCTGAGCCAACCAAAGCTTTGTGAGTGAATTTGGTACACAGAAACTGAAAGAAGTGCATTGTACGTATATATATATAGGGAGAATTCACAAAAAAAACAAGACGAAGACAGGTGGTGTAGAAAACAAATAGATGTATTAGTATACAGAAAGGAACACAGAAAGAAACAATGAGAGAAAAAAAATGTGTGTAGTGATTAGCGATGTATCACGGCGAATGCCAGACAGAAGGGTCACACAGGCAAGTTAAGAAGAAGGGGAGATAACAAAGTAGTAGTGATCCCAAAAAGAAGGTGCGCGCGCGTAAGAGAATGCTGGTGATCTTGACGTATGCATGTGTATGTGTAGGTGTGTGTAGGAGTGGGATGGGCTTATGAGGGAGGGTTGACGATGAAGGGGAAGGGAAAAGGTGAGTATGAGAGAAGAAAGAAAGAGAGTGAGAGAGAAGAGAAATAGGAGTGAAGAGAAGTAAAAAGAAGTAGAAGTCGGAGCAAGAGAGGAGAGGTGGGTAGGAAGAAGTAGGAGGGAGGGGAGAGGTGGTATATATATATATATATATAATAACATAAATAATATATAAATATATGCATATATCTATACATATATGTATATACCTACATCTATATGTATACATACATGCATATATGGGTACAGGACAACACAAAAAAACGTTAAACACAATGAGAAACGAAAACAAAGATGAAGATAGAAAAACAAACTTTTTTCGAACAACAAAAAAAACAAACAGAGAAACGAGACATGCAACATAAAGAATATTTCCCTTCTTCAGTTGTCCCTGTTCCATCCACTCTACATTTCAAAGGCAAGGACAATACGCGGCTTCGTTGGAACAGTTCTTCCCGCAAAGCAAATTAAATAAAATTTGGAATTTTTTGTGGAGGGTGAAAGTGTTAACAAGAACAGGACAGTGAGAACAAAACAGTAAAAGACAGTAAAAACAAGACAGAACAGTGAAAACAAACAGTAAGGGCTGTTAGGCCAGGACGATAGAAAAATTATTATTTTGAATGCTAGTTAGATGTGAATGAGAGACAAAAAAATCACGTCTTCTCTATAGGAAGGCAGGAAATAGAAAGAAAGAATCCCTTTCGTCACGTGTCAGTGATGAGAGGGTCAAGGAAGAGGAGTGAGAGAGAGGGATTGGTGAAAGAAAGAGAAGACAGTGAGAACAAGACTGTAAAAACAAACAGTGAAGGCTGTTGGGCCAAGACGATAGAAAAATTATGAATGCTAGGTAGACAAGCCATGAGGAAACAGGAAAAGCACGTCTTTTCTTTAGGATATATATATATATATATATATATATATATATATATATATATATATATTAGAAAAAATAAGGTACTCAATCATCCAGATCTCTGAGTACCTTATTTTTTCTAATATATAATACCTGTACATCACCTCCAAACATTCTAAATTATATATATATATATATATATATATATATATATATATACATATGTAGCTATGTGGGTGTGTGCTTTTGTGTACTCTACCATCACTTGACAACCAGAGTTTGTTTGTTTGCATTCCTGTAACTTAGTGGTTCAGCAAAAGAGACCATTAGAATAAGTACTGGGATTGATTTGTTCAACTAAAATCTTTCAAGGTGGTGCCCCAGCATAGCTACAGTCTATTGATTGAAACAATCACAACTTGATCCTTTATGGTAAAAGCATGTATATGTATACTAAACAACTTTAACTTAAAATATTTCGAACTTTCACAAACAAAATCAGCTAATAATAACAAACAACCCTACTTCATGCACTACAACAGAAATTGTAAAGAAATTTTACTCTTTCTCTCCATTTTTTCTCTCACTCTTTTTTTAAAAGACCTCATTGTATTTAATTGTTAATATATCTCAATATTACTGACTTTCAATCATGTATGTCTGTTTTGAACTTCATTGAACATTTAAACTTATATTACTGTCCTTACCAGAATAACTCATTGGAATTTCTATGAACATTTGATTTTTAAACATGTTTTTCTGAATTTTCTCTTGTAACTTTAAACTCTCCTAAATCCTTTTTCATATTTACTTATTTATTTTTTTTACCATTGATAAGCAAAAAGTTTTTGAAACTGGTTTGGTACTTGAATAAACTTTACAAAATTTAAAAACAACTAAATGTTTTGAAATTCAGGTGCCTTTTCACACCCCAAAACAGATTCTGACATATATATATATATATGCTGCTCTACATTGATAAGGGGCAAATACCTTGAAACTAGTCTGTAGATGCCAGACCAGCAATGGGAAGTGGCTGACCTCCCCTGTTCGAAGGTTATAGTGGACACAGGTTCGTGTGTCACATAGCTAGCTAGAGGCAATAGCCACTTGAAGCTAATCAACGGCAGCATTCGTCCTATTTTTGAACTGCCATGTTAGCTTGGTGATAACTATTAATATCCAGTACCGCTGCTGTAGTCTCCTTCAGAGAGACTTAGAAATATCAATATTTATATATATATATATATATACAAGAATAAGGGCAGGGAATCGTCAATTAATAATAGAATTAATAATTAACAATTTTGCCAAGTAGTTCAGTATGAAAAAATCTTTATCGGTAAAACCATTTATCATCATAAATATACAGGGATTAGCATTGAGTTGCTTCTCCAACATACTGAAAATTTAGAAATAGCAGTCAAAGAACTACTGATTCTAAACTAAAAATTTTTCTCTAAACGGATGGCGATATTTATGGCACACATAGAACAAAAAAAACGGAGGGAAAAGCGTAAACAAAACAAGTCTTTAGTTAATTGGATACGAATCGTTTCATGGTTAAGTGAATGAAAATTTCACTATTCCAATCTTCAGTCCAAATATTCTGATAAATTTGAAAGTGTCTCTAAAAAAATTCACGGTACTTTTTGGCCATGCGACACCAAAAATCAACGATAAGAAAGGCACTTACGAATTCATCGGCCAGTGAGTTCAGGCATCTCACCTCAAAGAAATCTATTCCATGTGCGTCACAAATAGTCCCGTATGAAAAGAAGTCCCGTGTGGAGGGATTTCGGTTTAACCATCTAACTTAGAGATATCAAATATAAAATATACAAGAATAAGGGCAGGGAATCGTCAATTAATAATAGAATTAATAATTAACAATTTTGCCAAGTAGTTCAGTATGAAAAAACCTTTATCGGTAAAACCATTTATCATAATAAATATACAGGGATTAGCATTGAGCTGCTTCTCCAACATACTGAAAATTTAGAAATAGCAGTCAAAGAACTACTGATTCTAAACTACAAATTTTTCTCTAAACGGATGGCGATATTTATGGCACACATAGAACAAAAAACCGGAGGGAAAAGCGTAAACAAAACAAGTCTTTAGTTAACTGGATACGAATCGTTTCATGGTTAAGTGAATGAAAATTTCACTATTCCAATCTTCAGTCCAAATATTCTGATAAATTTGAAAGTGTCTCTAAAAAAATTCACGGTACTTTTTGGCCATGCGACACCAAAAATTTATGATTATATATATATATATATATATATATATATATATATATATATAAATAATAATAAAGGAGTTACGACGCAAAAACGTATAAATTCAAAAGAACATATTTATCTTCTTCAATATATATTTCAGTATAAAGAATTCATTAAGATGCTTAAATCAAAATTTCTTTACACATCATTCAGGAACAGATATAACATCAGAAAAAATACATTCCGTTTAAAAACACAAACCATTCATGGCGAAAAAATTTCACAATTACAAAAAACGAACAAAATTTTTTAAGTTTTAGCAAAAAGAACGCTATTACCTACATACAGGCATCCGCGTGTGCGCCCGTACAGACACGCACACACGTTCATACGCACACACACGTTCATGCACGCACATATATATATATATATATATATATATATATATATATATATATATATATATATACGAGGTCTGATCAATAAGTATCCGGACTTATGTCATAGTAACGAAGCTAAAGCACGCAGAATAAAGCTACTTACCACACACTGACCTTGGCTTCTGCTGTGCATGTGCACTAAGTTTTAACATTCTAGCTCAATTCCATTGCTCACAGCAGTGCTTGGAAGTAATGTGTGAAATGTGTGATCGTTACATTGACCATGACAGAGAAAGTTGTCATGACAATACCTGCTCAGAGGCCTATGCAGAGTTACAGAAAGTGTATGGAGAGGAGTGTATGAGCCACACACAAGGGTATGAGTGGTTCAGACGTTTCCAAGATGGCCGAAAAAATGTCAATATTGACGAACATTCTGGGAGATCCGCAACCAGCAAAACTGAGAAAAACATTGCAGATGTGCATGTAGCTTTGAGGGAAAATTGTCAAATCACCATCTGTGAGTTATCAGGAGATATGCAGATTAATTATGATTCAGTTCAGTCCATTATCACTGAAGATTTGGGTATGAAATGCATGTCTGCCAAATTTGTGCCAAAACTGCTTTCGGCTGACCAAAAAGACACTCGGGTTTGAGTTGTGCAAAATCTCCTTAATTGTGTCGAGAATGATGTAAACTTTTTGAAAACTTTGCATAGGCCTCTGAGCAGGTATCACCAAGCTTTTGGCAAAATTTGATGCAGATTCTCTGCTCAACTTTCTCTGTCATGGTCAGTGCAATGAACACTCGCTACACACATTACTTTGAAGCACTGCTGTAAACAGCGGAAGTGGGCTAGAATGTTAAAACTTAGTACACATGCACAACAGAGTTTAAGGTCAATCTGTGCCAAGCAGCTTTACTCCACATGCTTCAGCTTCGTTACTATGGCAACAATCCAAATACTTATTGATCAGACCACGTATGTATAATAATAAGAACTTTTGGGTGGAAATTCATAAATCTTTTAAAGCATTGCTACACACGTTTCCACAAACCTCATGCACTAGTTGCTGTATTCTCTCTCCATAGGATACTATAAAATTTTTTTGGCAAAATTCATGGATTTCAAGGGGAGTATTAATACAGCTAAAGCATGAAGTTTGTGGAAACATACATAGCAATGATTTATGAATTTCCCCCCAAAAGTTCTTACTATATTCATCCTACAGACAAATAAACTTCTCGCAATATTGCTCTGGAAGATGGGAACAATAAGCTATATCTGGAATAAATAGCATAGGAGCTCTTATGAACACACACAAAAACGTTTCACCTAAGTGGACTTAAAGGATATAAATATATATATGTATATGTATATATACACACATATATATCTATGTAAAAACATGATTCTCATGTATATATATATATATTATATTACATTATCTTTTTGTTAGAAGGGAAGGTAATGCCCATAACCTTTTACAGGATTTCCAAGACTAGTTGGAGGGAGGAGTTAGACTTAAATTACAGACCTGGTCTAAATGCAACAGAACCAAGTAGTGGTGTTAAACCACATGATGGATGCATTTATACATGTATTAAACCAGGTGATATATGCATGTATACACACACACATATTGGGTCATCCCATAAATAATGCAGTTTTTTTATATTTCTTTTATTAAGATAAACAAAGTTCTTTTTTAATCTAAAATATACTCTCCTTCAACCACACTCAAATGGTGCTTTTTATGTGCCTCCAGCATGGGAGCCAGTCAGGTGACACTGGCAACATATATACATATATATACAAGCGGAACGTAAAAATACATTATGAAGGATTTTGGAAATGGGCTGTGCGTGAGAAGACCCGGCAAGCCAAGTAAGATCGTTGCCAGTGCCCCTGGACTGGTTCTTGTGCGGGTGGCACATGAGATGCACCATTTTGAGCGTGGCCGTTGCCAGTACCGCCTGACTGGCTCCTGTAGGATTTTTGAGCGAGATCGTTGCCAGTGCCCCTGGACTGGCTTGTGCGGGTGGCACATAAAAGACACCATTTCGAGCGTGGCCGTTTTCGTGCGGGTGACACGTAAAAGCACCCACTACACTCTCTGAGTGGTTGGCGTTAGGAAGGGCATCCAGCTGTAGAAACTCTGCCAAATCAGACTGGAGCCTGGTGTTGCCATCCGGTTTCACCAGTCCTCAGTCAAATCGTCCAACCCATGCTAGCATGGAAAGCGGACGTTAAACGATGATGATGATGATGATGATATTGTAAACAATACAAAATTATTTACTAATATATCAATGACCAAAATATGCAATTGAAAAATATTTTACCATAAAAGAAGTATGTATAATTGTGAATAAATCACAATTAAAATGGAGAGGGTTGCAAAAACCCTTATGTATCTAGAAATAGCAATCAAAACCACCATAAAGTCAGTATAACCACTCATATTAGATCTCTTCATAATAAAGCTGTCAGTGGGTGACATGACGTAAAATTCAAAACTTAAATAAGGTTAGTTCTCTATTGCAATATTGAGGTCAGGAACCAAAACGGTTCCACTCTTCTCTTCTAGAGAGCATTCCTGTAGATACAAATTAACACAAAAAATATACCTTGGGGCTTAACATGTGTCCCGACCAGTAAGAACAATGTGTCAACCTCTGTCTGCACATTCAAATTCTGAATTCCAATGTCATGCACAGCGTTTATAAGAAAAGACCAGTAAATCGAGCCACGGTGAAAAACTAGTTATGAGTGAAAAAATTATACAATGAAAGAGGAATATGAAAATACATTACAAAGGATATATCGTAAAAAATACAAAATTAGTTACTAATATATCAATGACCAGAACATGCAATCAAAAAATCTTTATCATAAAAGAGGTATATATAATTGTGAATAAATCTCAGTTATAATGGAGAGAGTTGCAAAAATCTTTAATTGTTTGTGTATTTGTATGTATGTGAGTGTGTATACTTATGCATAGATATAAATATATTTATATGCATATTTATGTATTAATATGCATATGTATTTATGTGAATATATGCACATGTATTTTGCATGTATATGCATATAGTTATTTATACCTGTATATTTATATGTATGTGTTGTATATATATTAAAAAAAAATCTATTACAGTTTTCTTAAAATCTAGGAACTTTCTCAATCCATGGGTTCAAAAATTATAAAACAAACTTTCATTTCTATTAACTAATTATTCATTTGTGTACCATTAACTAATCTCTTCTGGGCATGCAGGATTTCTTTTTAACTCAAGATTACTTTTTGAGTCAAGACTTTTTTTCCAACTCAAGGTTTTCTTTGATTTTATACAACACAATATTTATGTATTTTTATTTTCTATTTTATAATAAACTATCTCAACTTGCATACTTCTGGAAGACCGTTAGTGAGATCAACCCATCATATCTGTCAATTTGAATCATATCAAAATATACATTACACATACAATCACAATTTTTGTTCCATTCTTGATCACAACTGCTCAACAAATAGGAACATGAAACTCTGAATAGAAGTTTTTTGTAATATTTTTGTGATGCTTTTGCAGGTTTAATAATAAAACATATTACTCTACCTCTAGTATTTGAGTACTATTTTTCCCCACCTTATTCGGGTGTATATTTTAATTGAATTTAATTGAGTTTTTACCTGTAAATTTGGATTTTTATCCCTAATATTATTATTATTATCATTATTATTATTATTATTATTATTATATATATATATATATATATATATATATATATATATATATATAAGAAAACAAACTGAAGGATTAACAATCCAGGCAAAATACTTCATAAGCTCGCTGTTGGCACACCGGGCTAACAATATCACTTAGATTAGTGAAGAGCTCCAAGTAATATTTTGGTAGGGTCCAAAGTTGTGGTTCATCACAAGTCTATATTGTAAATCCATGGATGGGCTTCAGATAAACTGGTTTTTACACTGGTATATAATAGACAATTTAAAATAATGGTCATTATATATAATTCCTTTATTACAGCAAATTTGGCTTACAACTATTTCCAGTAGTCATTATAGATAGGTTTACTCAATTGGTCCATTGGTCAATTGAGACAAATTGAAAGACCTAAGAAAATTAATGATACCTTCATCAGAGCCATTGCTGGAAATAACAGAGCACTTGAAGAATGGCTATTGTATGGGGAAAGTGGGGGAAGATTGAGCTGTTTAAGTAGAAAATGTAAAGGCAGGTTACAATGGGGTGGTAGCGATTAAAGGATTGGTACTTAGTAGAAGTAGCAGTAGTAGTATGAGTAATAGTAGTATTGGTAGTTGTAATAGTAGGAATATTGCATTGCTGAATTTGGGAGAGGGACAGTCACAAACATAGGTCAGCAGCATTACCATATTGGCATCGTGTATAGGTCAGATATTCTCCAGCCAATGTGTTCAAGTGTTGTTTGTTATTTCCAGCTTGTCTATTATATAGAGGGTGCGACGAGTAAGTTGTTGCCAATTTATATTTTTAATTTTATGCATGCACATTGTTTGTTTTTGATTTTGTCAACTACACAGTACAGTATGGTCAGCTGGGCACCATCTGTGAGAAAAATAGCACCATGACAATTCACTTTGCCAGAAGTTTGGAAACCACATGCTGTACTGCTTGGCATTCACATGCCAGAAGCTCCGATACAAACATTTCAGAGTGTTTGAGTGTCAATCAGAGGACAGTGCAGAGGATTCAGAAAGAGTTGGATGAGTCTATTGGTGATTATGAAGGCACGGCAGCTCGGAAAACTCATCCTGATCGTTCTGATAAGAAAAGAACTCCTAAATTTGTTGGTGACATCCAGGCCATAATTAATAACTATCCCTCTAAGTCAATCAGGTCCATCACCAGAGACATAGGAGTTGTCTGAGTTTCTTATCAGGTATTTAGTGCATGAAGACATTCAGTATTCTTCATACAAGATGCAAAAGGGCCAATTTTTATCCCAAACCAACAAGGACAAGAGGAAAGACCATGCTACAAAGTTTTTGAACAAATTCAAGCATCCCCTCTAGCCAAACATGCTTTGTTCTTCTCAGACGAGAAATATTTCTGCCACGATCAGATGGTGAACACACAGAACAACTGTTGGCTTGCTGTGTCCCCAAAACATATACTGAGAGTGATAAAAATCAAACATTCAGTCAACATCATGGGGTTTGGCATGATCACTAGTGATGGCAACATTATCTCTCCATTCATCTTCCCACACAGCCTCACACTCAACACGGTGGCTTACATCAAGTGCTTGGAGGAGGTAGTGTTGTCTTTTTGGTCAAGAGGGTGGCTTCTGGAGACCCTATGTCTGGCAACAGGACTCTGCACTATGCCACACAAGCAGGCGAACCCAATCAGGGTTGTCAGACAATTTCTGTGACCACATCACTTCTAACATCTGGCTACCTAACTCCCCAGACTGCAACCTCCTTGATTATTATGTGTGGGGTGCAGTTGAGTGAGAGACCAACAAAACTCCTTGTAACACCAAAGATGAACTGAAATCAAGGATTATGGCAGGATTCACCAACTTAAACAAGGAGACCGCCCAGAAGATTTGCAGGAGATTCTGAAGTCGCCTGGAGGCCATAGTTGAAGCTAATGACGATTTTATTGAATAAATTTACTCTTTGGCATTTCAAGATATTTTTATGTAATTTTGGTAAATATATCTGTTAAAATGTGATGTTAGTGTTATTTTCATTTTTGTGTAATTTCGACGACAATTTATTCACAGCACCCTATATATATATATATATATATATATATATATAGTTTTAGAGAAAAGAATTAAGGTTCATGAACTCATCATTGAAAATCTACAGTCACATATAGAAAATTAATAAGTAAAAGCACAATAAATAAGTATAATATAATACAAAGTAAATATCATAAGATAATGATAATATATATCATTATTATTATTATTATCATTATCTTATGATATTTACTTTGTGTTATATTATACTTATTTATTGTGCTTTTACTTATTAATTTTCTATATGTGACTGTGGAGTTTCATCGATGAGTTCATGAACCTTCGTTCTTTTCTCTAAAACTATATATTTATATTTTATACTGTGAAACTTAATTTAATTTTAATTTTTAATAAATTGAATTGAATTGAGATTTTACCTGTAAATTTGGATTTTTATCCCTAATATATATATATATATATAGGAAACTCTTTAATAGGCATAACCTAAGAATTAGTTTTAGTTCAACCCCAAATTTTAAAAAGATAATTACACACAATACAAAACAACAACATGAAGCAGGCTGTTCCTGCAGCAATAAAGATTTTTAGCCACTAATGTAGCTTATATGACCAAGGCCTTTATGAAGCCACCGTAAATTCTACGAACACTAATAACAAAGAAGCCCGTCATATATATGTGTATATATATATGTGTGTGTGTGTGTGTGTGTGTGTGTGTGTGTGTGTGTGTGTGTGTGTGTGTATGTGTATATGTTTGTACCCGCCAACATCACTTGACAACCGATGCTGGTGTGTTTACATCCCCGTAACTTAGCAGTTGGGCAAAAGAGACCAATAGAATAAGTACTAGACTTCCGAAGAATAAGTCCTGGGGTCGATTTGCTCGACTAAAGGCGGTGCTCCAGCATGACCACAGTCAAAAGACTGAAACAAGTAAAAGAGTAAAAGAGTGTATATATATATATATATATATATATATATACACACACACACATTACACATACACATGTGTATACATATTTTATATATATGTATATATATATATATATATATATATATATATATATATATATATATATACATACACACACAAACATATATATACATATATGCAGGTTTCTTTTGACGCTGACATTATCGTTATGCATAAGTAAATATATTATGCACTGTTTCTTAGTGATTATCATGTTGTCTCTTTAATCCTTTTAATCAGAAAACTTTTAAGCTATATTTCTTATATTTCTTAAGATAAATTTCTTATTTGCACCATTCTTCCTGAACACCTACAAATCAAAATTCCTTGCTTTTAAAAAGGTATTCAATTATACTTTGGCATATTGACCTCTTAATATAAACTTTCAATATAATTGAGGTCTGGACACTGTCCAGGTCAAAACAAAACCTTGGTTTTACAATCTTTGACAAATGCTTTCATTAAATTGGCAAAGTGGGCAGATATATTATATAGTCAATATATTGTCTGTTTGGACTGAGTAGACTACTGTATAGAGGAAAAGAAGCTTTTGTAAAATATCTTCTTTGTAATATTATGTAGTGTCATTTTCATTGTGAACAATGATTAAGCACACAGCATGATTAAACACCTTTATACCATTGTACTATTGCATGATTGTAGACAATTTTCTCTAAATTTTCTGTGTTATTCTTTTACAAAAATCTAAGGGAAAGAAAATATTGATTTGTCTGGAAGAATTTTCAGAAGAAATTGGAGTCCTTTTCTTTGTACACTTCTAGAAATTAGCTTTATCAGTTTCATATTTTTTACACCTAGCAATTTCAGGTACTACCTTGTAACAAATTCTGAATTATAATAGTTAATTTGAATAGATTTCTTCCCTTCTCATAGGAAAAGAAATATTGATTTGTCTGGAAGAATTTTTGGAAGAAGTTGAAGCCCTTTTCTTTGTACAGTTCTAGAAATTTTCTTCTTCAAATTTAAGTTTTCATTAATTTGAGCTTTTGGGCAGAAGCCTTGTTACAAATTCTGAATTCTAATGGGGGTCTAAATACATTACATCTGTTGCTTGAAGTGAAATCATTTCCTAAGAAAAGGATGATCTTCTTTGCTCTATAGGGTATTCAAAGAGACTTCTCTAACTTCAGAATATAGAGCTTTTTTCTCCCCTCACCTTGTTCCTGATTATTCATCCTTTTTTTTTTCTTGATTGTGTGAGACTAACTATATGCTGGTGAATAGAATGTTTAATTTTTTCTTGCATTGTATCTTCTCATGGACCCAAGATTATGGCCATCATAAAATAAAAGAATTTTTCCTTTCTCAAAAAAAAAAAACAAGAATTTATTTCTTTTTAGTGGGAACCATAGAGATCTAGCTCTATTGAATTATATTAATCAAAAGGAAAATAAAGGTAACAAACCTGAATGAAAAAGAAGCTTTCTCACAAATCTTAACAAAAACCGAAATAAAGGAATAGAATTAAGTTTTATGAATAAAAAGAGAAATAAAGGAATAAAAATTAAAATAAAACCAAAATACCCATTAAAATTTCTAAAAATGCAATCACATCTCCATAGCAATTAAATTTAGCTATAAATGTTGATTTCTATAAGAAGGTTTTGCATATTTTTTAAATCAAAAACTTTGCAGGTGTTCCATTTTGGAAGAATGTGTGTGAATGCATTTATGCATACACATACAAATTGTAGCAAGGTAAAAATATTATAAAGCATTTAATCTAGCATTCTATCATTCTTCTATTTTTACCTATCATAAAGATAATGGTAATGCAAAATATTCTGTAGAATGTTAAATACACCGAGAGAACATTATTTTGTATGCACACACACACACACAAGTTATACAACTGAATATGAGAACAGTGTGTTTAATGTTGTTGTTCAACACTGATGGAACACAAAGACCTTCCAGTTGTGACCATCCTGTCTGTAATCCAGGCATAGTATGTCTAGGATTGCATTTTCCAATGTGAACTTCCTTTTATTTTTAAGAGAGTAGGATGTGATTTTGAAGGACATTTAGCTGTTATTTAGAGCAGGTTGAACAACTGAGAGGAGATTTCCTTATTAGCAAGTGTTTAATAATTCACAGGATTATTGATTGTCTATAGTGTCAACAAGTTGGGGATTTCTGAAGTAGCACTGACTTAACCAGTGAATTTAAATCATTATTAAGTTGAAATATCATGAATCCATCAATCCATTTCTAACTGGTAAATCTCAAATGATAAGTAATTCACTTCTGCAATGACACCAACAGATTGTAAATAATTAGAGATTTATGTAAGTTCAGGAAAATAGTAATAACAGATAAATGTTTGAAGGTTATTCTTGCAGAACATTCATTAAGTATGAACATTTGCATGTATGTTTCCATAGATGTATTTCATTCTTAGGAAGAATAACAAATGGAAATTTTGATATACAACTGCAATATTAGAAATAAATAAATAAACAACAACAAGTATATAATTGGTATTTTTGCAAAAGTAACGATAACACAGAGATGTTCTCATGAAGATGTAATAGACCGGTAGGCAGATGTGAATTAAACAAAGCAAGAAATAAAATATGAAGATAAAGCAAAGCCAATAAAAGATAATATACTCTAGAAGCTGTAGCATACCTTTATCCTCAGATCCTATAATTAAGAAGATATAATCTATAATAAAATCTATAAGCCTAGTCTTAAATTCAATACTATCAAATATTTTGCAATATTTACACTTATAGCTTCTGATTATAAATTCGTCAATTGAATCTTCATTAAGAAACAGCCTAATTAGAGAAGAAACTCTGACCAATAATTACAAGTATCATACATCATCATCATTGTTTTTACTTTCACTTTTCCATGCTGGTATGGGGTGGATATGACTTATTGAGGTGTATACTATGGTTGGATACTCTTCAAGTCACCATTTTTTTTAAGCAAGCCAGTTTTATTCCACTGGTCTTCACATGAAACTGAAAAAGCTGCTGAGCTATAGAATATATTGCTTCTAGGAGACACAAATAAACACACTGCTGCTCAATCTCAAAATGGTGTCAATGTGAAGATACACAGAAATATTTGTATACACATATACACACTCACATGAGTGACAATGATGATGATGATGATGATGATGAAGATGGTGATGATGATGATGATGATAGTGATGACAGTGGTGGTGGTGGTGGTGGTAGTGCTGGATATGGTGGTGGTGGTGGGGTGGGAGTGCTTATCATTGGTGGTGGTGGTGGCTTGGGGTGGTATCGAAATGACACAACCAATGCAATATTTAATTGCATCTCTATTTTATTTGAAATTCAAACCACTCTAGAGTCATCTCAGTCCTTCATATACCCATATAACCAGTCATTAAAATAAGTATCAGAAATATAAACATTTTAATTCTGTCCTTGTGGTGTCCCCTCTCTATAAAGGCCATGTGCCTAAATAAAAGAAATTAGAGACAGTCCTGTCTTTCCTGAGAGTTGTATTTGATTTCACTCCTTGTGAGTTTTGTTCCATTACCTTGTTAATTTATTGAATTGTTAAAACCATTATTGATTGGAATTGTTAAAACCGTTGTTTACTGGAATTGTTGTAATTGTTTTGTTAACTGACTGTTATTTTTCTACTGGATTGTATTTTTTTCTTCCCCATTTATGGGTGAAGTAAGAAATAATTGCGCCATGGAAGGAAAACAAGCACGAAGCTACACTGCAGTGACTGGTAAGGGCCTGGCAGAGGAGGTACTGCAGGTCCACAAATTCAATTGAAAGAGAAAGATTGCAAAAAGCATAACGCTTTACTGAAGAAGGAGAGGGATAGCCTGAGGCTGACGCCCCCTAAAGAAATACTGGACAAGACAGAAAAGAGAACCATAATTTACAGAACGCTAAATGTGTTATAAAAAAAAGTGGAACTAGCAACAGAGGAAGAAATAGAAGAGTGTCTTCAAGAAATAAAAGACAGTATGACGTTTTACATGAGAGGAAAGAAGTACAGCACGGTGGAGGTGAACTTCAAAAGTGAGGAGGAAGCAGAGAAGCACTCTACTGTGCCTTTGAGATCAGACAAGTGGGCACTTCTACCTTCTTACTGCGGCAAACGTGTGGCCAAAGTAAGGTGCCCCCAAAAATCAATGAGGTGTGGCTGGTAGCAACCATCCTATATAACTCAGAAGATGTACAGGTGTTGAAGTTGTCCTGAACGACAGAGGTAAACAAGTTGGGATATGGACTGGAGGTTCTGGTTCATATTAGCCTGCCAGACCTTCATAAAATTGCGGAAGAGCTGGTGCTACCTGATGACATGAGACTGCGAATCATTGAGGAGGGGAGACCTCCAGTATGCTACGCATGTGGAATAAACCAAATGTCCCCAGAAACACGAACAGGAGGGGGAAGAGGAGGAGAGTCAGGAAGAAGAGATTGCAACTGCAGAGGAGGAAAAGGAAGAGTATACAGTGGGAGAAAGGATGAGAAAGAACTTGGAATCTCCACCTAAAAAGAAAAGAAAGGCAGAGGAAAATAAGAATGAAAAAAGAAAAAAATGAGGAATCAACAGAAGAACAAAGGCAAAGACTGGAGCCTTCAACTAGTATGGAGGAGGAAAGACGGAAGAAGAGACTTGTAAGTGAGAAGGATGAACAAACAGAGACAGAAATACTAGCAACAGAGGTAGAGAGTGAGGTGATACAGCCAAGAAGACCATTGAAGGGGATATACGAAAGAGTGATGGTTTGTTACAGAAAGAGGGTGGAAATAGAGAGGAGAATTTCCAAAATGAAAAGCATTATAAGGATCAAACTGGCCAAAAAGGAGGAGAACCGAAATAAGAAAGCGGTGGTGTTGGAGGATGATACAGCAAGAAGGCTGAGAGAAATATTTGGAGACAGAATAGAGAAATAACAGCACTTCGATTTCAATATGACGAATTGCCATCGGTGATAGCATTCGAGGATTTAACGGATTTTGTAGTATGGCATTGCGAACACGATACAAACTGATAAAATAATTACTTCATTTAAAAAAACAGTAAAATGGAACTACCTACTTTTGGGCAGGTGGGTAGGAAAGCCATACCATTCTCATTACTTTCATATTCATAATTCATTCGTTATATGTTTGCCTGTACCCCATGTATTGTTTTGTCTGCCCATGTGGTGTCCCCTCTTGATAAAGGCCATGTGGCTAAATAAAAGAAATTAGAGATAGTCGTGCCTTTAGTGGTTTTACTTAGTATACTGTATACCAAAGTGGTATATCATTTTAAGGATATAACAGTGGTGAGAAGGATTTAAACAACTCATGAGGATTGTAACAACTCACTGGGAATTAATAAACTGAACGAGAATTTTAACAACTCACAGAGAATTAATAAACTCAACGAGGATTTAAACAACTCACAAAGAATTAAGAAATTCAAAGAGGAGTTAATAAACTCACAAAGTTTTGTTGTGTGAATTTTACAAAAAAATCGTAAAAATTTATGCAAAATTTATTGCTTAGTTTGCTCGAGTTGCAAAAACAGTAACAAGAACAGTAACAAGAACAACTGAAAGAACAACAACAACAATTACTATTACAGTAACAAATGCTGCAGTTAATGAAGTCGTCAGGAAATATCAGAAAAAGTGTTCTCGCCAGACTCTTGCTATAGTAACAAAGCTAAAGCACAGAGAGTGAAGTTGTTTGGCACAGACTGACCTTGAACTCCGCTGTGCATGCACACTAAGTTTTAACATTCTAGCACACTTCCGCTGTTTACAACAGTGCTTGGAAGGAAGGTCTGTAGCGTGTGATCATCGCATCAACCATGACAGAGAAAGTTGAGCAGAGAATCTACATCAAATTTTGTCAAAAGCTTGGCGATACTTGTCAGAGGCCTATGCAAAGTTTTCAAAGATCTTTCATTGTTCTGCACACAATCAAGAAGTTCTTGTGCAACTGAATCCCGAGTGTCGTTTTAGTCAACTGAAAGCAGTTTCGGCAAAACTTGGCAGATACACATCTCATACCCAAATCTTCAGTGATAATGGACTGAATTGAACCGTAACTAATCTGCCCATCCTCTGATAACTTATGGATGGTGATTCGACGATTTCTCCTCACAGCTGCATACACATCTGCGATGCTCTTCTCAGTTCTGCTGGGTGCCTGTCTCCCAGAACGTTCGTCAATATTGACATTTTTTCGGCCATCTTGAAAACGTCTGAACCATTTGTACACTTGTGTGCAGCTCATATACTCCTCTCCATACATTTTCTGTAACTCTGCTTAGGCTTCTGAGCAGGTATTGCCATGACAACTTTCTCTGTCATGATCAATGCGACAATCACACGCCACACACCTTCCTTCCAAGCACTGATGTAAACAGCAGAATTGAGCTAGAATGTTAAAACTTAGTGCACGTACACAACAGAGTTCAAGGTCAATCTGTGCCAAGCAGTTTCACTCTGTTTTTTAGTATCCTTACTATGGCAGCAGTCCAGATACTTATTGATCAGACCTCATATTGTGTAAAATTTTCAGTGAAAAAGCTCATTATTCAATATACTTTGGAAGGGTCTGAACATAGAGAAAAGCAACGACGAGGACTATATCACATATACTGGTAGAGTAAACAGGGAATGTGGGAAGTTTAAGATGGACGAATTAATGCCAGATGTGTTCAAATGTCTTATTTTTACACAGGGACTTACTTCCAAAACGAACACAGAAGTTAGAACTAGAATTCTCACAAAACTGGAACAAAACCAGGATGTAACCCTACAGCAAGTGTCAGAAGAATGTGAAAGGATAGTCAAATTAAGACACGATGCAGTGGAAATTAAATGTAAAGATTATATAAGAATTGGATGAGATATGACGGCTCGGCCATCTCTCCCCAGTTCTTATATTAATCATTGAATCTAGAAATACAACAACACGAGGGATAACGGTAACAACAGATCAATAATTTATTCTAGGTTGGTGTAGAGCTGTTTCGTTCCTGGGTGAACAGGCATGCTGCTAGAATACCAAGGAAGCTTCGACCACACGTCGGTATCGAGCTGAGAGATACGTGTTGTCACCACCGCTGCTAGAGAGAGAAGAGATCGAACGCTATTGCTCTCTCTCCACCTGTTGCCTTGCGCATGCATGCCCGGGTACTTCCGCTGACGACAAGTCCCTTGCACATGCGCAATGGCACTTCCCAAGATGGCGGCCGATGGCGGCCACACACGCCACTACAATTATTTCCAAGTAAAGCAAGTGCAAAATAATCAGAATAAAGTGTTTTCTAAAAAAACATGACAAAAATCAGGAAATAAACCCGTTCTGCATGTGGAGGTATACACCTGAAGAAAAATTTTCCATTCAAGAAAGCGGAGTACTTTTATTGTGGTAATATCAGACATGTAAATATGCACTGTAGAACAAAGATGACAAAACGTCAGAACAAAGGAAAAAGGATAAATGTCATCGGTAAAAATTGGTAATATAATGATGAGGAAATTCATGAAGGTGAAAATCTGAAATACAAGTGTCAAAATGAAATTAGACACTGGAAGTGATATCACCACTATGAATGAAAAAACTTGGAAATATATTGGTAAACCAAAATTAATTAAATCGAAGACGGTAGCACATGTTAGTTATGGGAAAGAGATTATGTTTTTTTGGTGAATTCATATGTAGCGTAACATTTCAAGGTCAAACAAAAAAGGCAAAGATAAAAGATTCATTTAATCTATTCGGCACAGAGTGGATAGAACTATTGAAGTTATGGAATACACCCATAAGTGTTTTGAGTGGAAATACAGTCGGTTTAGTCAAAGATTTGAATGTGGCTGAGGGACTGAAACAAAAAATTGCAGTAAAACAGAGTGGAACACCTGTATGTAAGCCAAAATGAAATAAAAAATTGCCCACAACAGAGAGTGAACATTGTTCAAACATAGATGTTTCATGGTCGAGACTAAACATCGATGTTTCTGGTCCATTAAACAGTTATTACTACTTAGTGGCAGTTGATAGTTTCTCGAAATGGTCAGAAATTTGTAAGTGTAAAAAACCAACCTCCTCAACTGTGATAAATTTTTTACATAAATTGTTTGCAAGATTTGGCATCCCAGATAAGATAGTGTCTGACAATGGAACACAATTTGTGTCTAGTGAATTTAAAATGCTTTGTGAAACGTTCATGGTAGAACATGCAACTACTGCACCATACCATTCCAGATCTAACAGACAGGCAGAATGCTTTGTTGATAATTTCAAAACAGCCCTTAGAAAATTGAACAAGGAAATCATAGATGAGGTAGCTCTACAACAATTTTTAAGAGTGTACCGTGTGACACCATATCTGGATGGACCAGCAGGTAGCTCACCAGTGGAGCTGATGTTTGTGAGGAAAGTAAAATCAGTCTTCGATAAATTGCTACCAGGCAAGAAGAAAAAATGCCAGGGAGAGCATTACAAGATTCTTTCAAATTGGTGAAAAGGTGTATATGAAGGCATACAAGAATGGAAAGCAAAATTGGGAAGATGGCGTAATTATCAAATGCATAGGTAAAATGATGTATTGGGTAAAAAGTAGAAAAGGCATACAAAAGAGACACAGGAACCAACTGAAAAAGAGATTCATGGAAAGTGAACCAAAGAAGTTGGAGGAACTGATACCAAAGCAGTTGGAGGAACTGATGGAATGGTTGTATAATACATTCCAAGTACCAATGCCACTGCAGGTCATTTAACTCAGGCGTACAAGTGAAAGAAAAATAAAACATACAGAGTTCCTGAAAATAGATGTTAAGCGCAAAAAATATTAAATTGTATGAAAAAAAAAGAAACTCAAAAAGGGAGGTAGAGTGAATAAAAAAAATTATTGCTAAATAAAATGACACTTCCCAAGAAAAACTTAAAAGGGGAGATGTAAGGAATTAGTAATAATGGTACACCCCTCCCACATAATGAATGGAATAACCTAGTCACTGTAAGTAAAGAGAGTATGTAGTAGGCAGTCAGATAGTCATGTTTTGCTAAATATATTGTATACTGAAGTGAGCATTATAACAAGCCAACATTTTAAGGATATAACACAAGGTGAGGTGAATCAAGAGTATGATCAATGCAAATGGTTATTAGTGCCAGATTAGTCTGAGTTAATATTGTTGAAATTGCTTAAAAAAATATCATAGAAATGTAGAAACTGAAAAGAAGAATTCATGCTACTCAAATGTGAAGACTTTCCCAAGTTATTGCTGGTCACTGTATAACAAAAATTGTAGTGACTAAAAAAGCCAAGGTTGTTATTGTTGTTTCAACTCATGTTAACCTTGATTGGACCAGTATACTATCAACCATGTTTCAGTCATGATTATCCAATTGAGATTTCAGACACAGTACACCTAAAACTATATCATTCAATATGTCCTAGCTTTTAAAAGCAGTAGAGTATGAGTTAAAAGGTATATTAATTATTTCTCCTTTAATCAAAACTTGAATTTTTATTAACATTTTAATCAAGCAGTATGTTATTAAATATACAATTAGCCTATTTCCATAACCTCATCTTAATCAATAAGGTATAGTTCATACCTCGAGATATTTACTGAGTCTAGGTTACAAGGATCACTCAGGCTTTCATTTTGTGAACTACTGTCATGGTGATTATCTGAATGACATTTGTTTCAGTAAGTGATTCAATTATCTAAAAACTGAACTGTGTATTCATTGAAGAAAGAATTTCTGAAATTAAAAGTATTGATGTTAGATCTACGATGCAATCCTATTTGTTTAAATAAGTCAGTCAAATACTGTACCTAGTAAATACTCCACATTAAAACATACAAATTCAAGCCTAAATATATGGAACAATTAGATTAAAGGAGTTTTGCAAATTCCTTAGCAATTTATATTTAATTAAAGTGTTAGTAGGATAAATCCAAATATAATACACATGAAAACATTTAGCTGATTAATGTCACAAAACAATTGCCATATGAATTCACGATAAATATAAATTTCAAATATGAAAAGAAGTTAAAATCTTTTAAAAATTATGCTAAAACCAGCATATTAATTTTCTTTGTCTTCTATTATTATTCCCTCCACACCTCAGATGATTTATTGAAATTGGTCCCAGTACTTGAATGATATCTTATTTTACTAACCTCAGAAAGATGAACAATGAATTTGACCTCAACAAGATTTGAACTTAAAACATAAAGAACCATAGCTAGATACCACAGTCTTTTTCTTTTCTTCTGATACTCTAACAATTCTGCCTAAAATTCTAATACACACAAGCTAATACCACTGAAAATAATGTATCTCACTGAAAAACTGATTTATTCACAGGTCAATATTCAACAACAAATACTTTCATACATATGTAGAAAGCCTTTGATATACATACCTTTCTCAAGGGGGTTATTGCTATTCACTTTGTTAGATATTAATATATCAAAAATTGCAGGGATTAAAAGTCCAGGGTTGTTATTGTTTAGTCTCAGGTCAGCCCTGATTGAGCAAGCATACGGTCAATGATGTTACAACCATGATTGCTCAATTGATTTTTCTGACACAGTGCAACTAAGACTATATTATTCAATGTGTCCTAGCTTAGCTAAGTAGTTGAGTATAGGTTAAAGGAGATTTAATTGTTATTTCTACCATAGTAAAACAGGCATGTAGAGGTTTCGTCTTTGGTTCATAAGTTGTTGATTTAAAATCTAAATGAAATCAGGCTTTTATCATTAGATTCCATATTTGTTTTAAGAAACAGATGAAATGAGTCAAAGAAGGAGTCTTGACAAAGCATTTAGATCATCATTATTATCATCAGCAGCATTTAATATGTTTTCCACGCTGGCATGGGTTGGATGGCTTGACAGAAACTGGCAAGGCCAGAGGCTGCACACAGGTTCCAATATTTGACCTATTATAGATAAGATTAAAATATTCTTCAAATCCTACAACTTAAAAATTGAGATATATATTCTGGTCCTAGATGCATTAAATATATGGGAAAGCTGGGAGATCACAGCTAAAATGATTCTGATTATAGATCATCTCAGTCTGAGTTCACCTGGGATAAAATAGCAAAACTTAACAGCAATAAATAGCTGAAATTCTTAACCACTATTATATAGGTATTTTATATCATGATCCGACTTTTGGTCCAGTGTCACTTTATCCAATGTCACTTCATCCACGTTTTTTGGTCTCACATCTTTTTGTCCGATGATTATTTTGTCCAACAACTTTTTATCCAATTTTAAATAAACTCTTTAGAAAACAAGGTGAACATCAAAATCAAATAATCATTGAGAATTTTATAGACAGGATTCAAGTAAAATATTGTGGAAAAATGTATTTTAAAAAAAGACATTTAAAAAAAATTAATAAGATATAACTAATGGTTTATTATGATCACTTAAAATTGATGCAAATTATCAGGTCATCTCATAAGTTCTGTCCGATTTTATCTTTTTTAAAATTGAATGAAATTTAATAGTATTTTAGAATGTCTAATGGAATTAAAAATTATTTTTATGCATTTGTGTACTTTTAAACTAATTAAATATTATTTTACAGAATAATAGAATTAAAATTTCTTTGATTAAAACCCTTTCTAACAGGGAAGTATCCAAAGAGCATTTAAGGCACATAATGCTTTATGAGTACAAAAAAGAAAACTCTGCAGCGGAAGCGACTCGAAACATACACTCAGTTTATGGGAAAGAATGCTTGAGTGAAAGAACTTGCAGAAGATGGTTTGCAAATTCAGAAGTGGAGATATCAGCCTTGAAGATGAAGATCGAACAGAACGTCCAGTTGAGTTTGATGATAAGCTCATTGAGGCATTACTTGAAGAAAATCCTGCATTATCAGTTGAAGAATTGGCAATAAAGCTTAGTTCAAACCATACAACTGTTCATCATCATCTTCAACAACTTGGAAAGGTTTCTAAACTTGAAAAATGGGTACCTCATGAATTGTCTGAAAGCAACAGCAAATCCTGAGTTGACATCTGCTCTTCTCTCCATTCTCATGAACTCATTTCACCCTTTTTGTATAGACTTGTGACTGGTGACAAAAAATGGATCTTCTATCAAAATGTTAAACGTCGTAAACAGTGGCTTGGTAAAAGGGAAAAAGCTCAACCACAACTGAGAAGGGAACTTCATGGGAAAAAGTTTCTTCTCTCTATCTGGTAGGATTGCAAAGGAGTAATTCACTTTGAATTGTTACCACCTAATGCAACAATCAATGTTCAAGTCTACTGTCAGCAATTAGAGCGTTTGAACCAAGCTTTGAAGAGAAAAAGACCCACTTTAGTGAATGAAAAAGGAGTGATGTTTCATCAGGACAATGAGCAACCCTACACTGCAAAGATCACATCACAGAAGATCGAAAAGCTTGGTTGGGAAAAAATTCCTCATCCACCTTATTTTCCTGACCTTGCTCCTTCAGACTACCATTTGTTTCATAGTTTACAGAATCATTTGTGGGACATAACTTTTGCAAGCCAGGAGGAGGTCGAAACTGACATTTCAGACTTCTTCGCTTTGAAACCACATGAGTTTTACATTGATGGGATTAAAAAGCTTGTAAATAGATGGAAGGAAGTCATAGATAATCAGGGAAAGTACATTGGTGATTAAATTTCAATTAAATATAACATTTGATCACTTGTTTTCTTTATTCAAAATTTGGACAGAACTTATGGGATGACCTGATAAATGCCACACTCTTCAAAAAATCAATTTTTCTCTTGTTAACCCATATTCAATGACCAATCTTTTGAGGTGCTCAGTTATTCTTCGATATTGTGTGCATGAATCTGACGGATCTCCTCAAAGAATTTTAGTCATTTTACCTCAAACGAACCCTTCCTCTTCCTTCAGACTTTTGATTAATTTCCAAATATTCAAATGTGCTCCACTTGCCAAACGCTTTATTGCAGAATGAAACTCCTCCGCAGCATTATTTGTTCTGGGAAGATCAATATGCTGATTAACATTCCATACAACTATCGGGAATGTAGGTGGTTCTCTCCTTCATCTAGCACCATGTCCTCTCATAACACCTATGTAAGTCAAGTCAAAGTAAGAGATAAATTCAGCAGGTATTTCTTCATCATCTATTAAATTCTTCATAGGCCTCTTCAACATCTTCAATGGGTAGGAAGGCTAATGCTGAAAAAACATCGAATTTTAAGACAGAATTCAAAGTCTTTGTTGTATTTTTGTTTGCAGCCTAAATCTGTAATTTTTCAAAATACTGATTGGTTCAAATGAAACAAACATACCACGATAAATGAATTAGAGAATGAAGAATTAAATGTCTTATGAACTGCAACTTTGAAATCTGCCATAAGATCATGCAGATATGTATTAGGTTGCATAATTTTCAATTGCTTGAAAAATAATTCATATGTCTGCTGTGTTTCATTTGGCAGTAATGCAATGACCTGTGGAAAACTGCTACCTTTAACTTGTACATGAATGGTAAACAGTTGAAACCACTGTTCTGGCACAATTTTGAATGTTCCATCACATGCCCAATAACGATATGATGCTATATCCTGAAGAGCACTTTCTGATGCAAATACTAGTATGTGCTGTTGATCCTCAATACCTGAATCATATCTCAGAAACTGTTCGCTATTATCGAGTTTACAATATTCTTCAGGTATTTTAAAACCAGTTCTAGCCCCTGGATTAGTGGGAAATCCAGAATATTTTTGTCAGCACCTTTGAATAGTCTTTGAAAGTATAGGCAAATATTTTCCAATTAGCTGCCTAAACTTAACTGCTATTATGATATGTGAACTTGCTGTTATGTTTTCCACTGCTTCATGCTTTATTTTTGCAACTGATATTCTAGTATTTAATGAATCAACATCAGCTGAATGAAGGTGCACACTAGGAAAATAAATAATTTTCGGCTCATTGCTTTCCATTATTGTGTGATTTCACATTGAACACAGCCTTCTTTTCTCACATCTCCAGTATTTATTTCCCAGTTTTGTATTGCTTGAATGAAAATCGTAGGGGTAATTACTTTCATCAACTACTTTTCTTTAGTTTTTAGTTGATTACTATGAAGTTTGTCATTTCTAGATGGGTAAATTAAAAATGCATACACTAAATTTGCATCACTCTCTATACACAGTACCATACTTAAGAGAGAGAGAAGGAAAAAGAGAAAGCAAAACTGCTGACAGAAAAGGGAAAAGAACAATAATAACAATCCTATAACAAGGCTTGTTATAGTTTCGTAAATATTTCACCTTGTTTTCTAAAGAGTTTATTTAAAATTGGACAAAAAGTCATTGGACAAAAAAATCATTGGACAAAAAGATGTCGGACCAAATGACATGGACAAAAAGACGTTTGACGAAGTGATGTCGGATGAAAAGACTTAGCACCATTTTATATTACTCAAAATGGAAATAGAGCATACCACCAGGAATGATTAGGATCTCTAGTAAAAACAATAGACTAACCAGAGTAATGTCTAAATAATAGAACTGATTATCAAAGGTGTGATATCAACTATTGTCTAGTAATAGTGCATTTATTAGATACACAAGAAGAATTACCAAACTGTATTTCTATAGAATTCTAGTTTAATATGCATTTTCTGGGGTTATAATTCTTTTTTCATGACTTAGAGGAGAAAGTACAGTGCCCATGTTCCCTTTCAGGACCGTCAACACTGATGAGAGGAAGGGAAAAGATTATCTTCTGTCCAGAGACCTGGTCCAAAAGCTCACAACAGAATATATTCTGCTAAAACCATCAAGTCCTTCCAACTGGCTTCCAAACAACTTTGATCAAGCAAATTTCATTTCTAGGCTTTGGTTGGCTCAGAGCAATGGTTGAACACATTCTCCAAGGGTGCATATTATGGGATTAAACTTGAAGCAATGCAGTTGCTAAGCAAACTTCTTTATTATACAGCTAGGCGGGAGACTTAATAAATATCATACATATTGACTACTTCATTACAAGACAATTTGGATCCTTGAAACACAAAGGAACTTTATAAATAAATTAGTAAATTCCTTGAAGGAAAAGCCATAAATCTGTTGATGACAAACACCCATTCTGACAAGGCACCCTACAGAACTCAATCTTATTTATTAATCATATTCATTGGTTGAGACAATGTGAAGACTGCAAAATATTCAGAGTTGTGGATGACAAAGAGAGCTGAGCTGATACAATAAGTTTAAATAAACTGAATTTTGGCCTGATAGTGGTAATTATCCTTTAAAGTGGTATGATATGTGTACATATTAGAGAAAAGAAGAACCATATTTCATAATTACCCAACGGCTGCTTGCAAATTATTGAAAATATGTTTTTGACACACTTTGAGATTATACTGAAACTGGACAGTTTTTTTATTATGTCATTGGTAGGAGGATTTTGATTATGGCATTGCTTTTACAATTATGATATTCTTTTCATCAACTAGTCAATTATGATGTAGGAGTGGAACCTTTTGTATTTAGGCAAATTGAGGCAATCTGAGTATATCTTGCCTACAAGCATAATATTGGATATGACCATGTATTCAGTGAGTCAGTATCTTCATATGAGAGCTACAGTACCAAATACACATTAGATATTGAAATATACAGAGTCACATTTAGGGAGTAAAAAGAAATAAAAATATATATTGACTTCAATATTTAAAGTAAGGCAAAGTTAATGCATTTAATGCAGGGATAAATTTTTATGTAACTCATTATCTAATATCATTTTGATTATTTTGATTGGGATTAGATTGAAATGTGTTATGAGTAATTCCTATATTTGCCAAAATAATTTATAAAATATAAGTCGGTGGCTTTTGTTTCCTCATCATATAATTATTTCTAGTTGTTTTATGCTCCTTGCATTAAAAATGTTAGAAAGTGTCATAAAGTATCAAACATAGATGTTTGATTTGCTTGCATAAAAGATAATATTGTTAATTCCAGACAATAAGACAATGCTAGACTCAGTAAACTTGAAGAAGCTATTCATGTAAGTTATTTAAGATATGATATGAGAAATTATGAAACAACAAAGAATATAGAATGACAAATTGATTTCTAAGTGAATTTGTTGTGTCCAAAACAAGCAATCTAAACTAGTCTTGACAAATATTGGCAAAAAAATTCAGATTTCCTTTTGTGAGTATTGAAAAACTTACTGTTAATGATGTTGCACTTAATGGAGTTAGACATAAAACCAATCATAAGGAAAATAATAAAACTCACTAAATAAACTTTTGGGTGTTTTAGAAAAAATTATTCTATCAGCCCTTGGGTAAGATACCTAATTATGTGCTTATTCAGGAGGATCTAAGAAAATTTTGCACAATGTGCTTCCTTATTGGATTAACATATAAATACCAAAGAATTTCTCACTTGGAAGAATAGAGAAGTAAATTTTATAGAGAAAAGATTTAAGAAATCTACTTTCAGGATTCTTTCTCCTATTTGCAATCATTATTCAATACACATTGCACACATCTCGTTTGGCAATTTTTCATGATTTAAATACAAGGATTGGGAGAGACAAATTGTATGATTGATTTTTTTTCAATCAATGCAAATAGCTTGTCAGCAATATTCATGAAACTGCTTAACATTACCATTTTGTTTTCCTCCTCATGACAATACTTTCCATCTAACCATTTCTCCAATATTAAAGACAATCTCCTTTTAGAAGTTTCTATATGCTGCTGGAGTACTCAGATGCTAATTTTGGGGAGTAATAAACTTGAATACAATTTTCATTTTTCTGGAATATTTTACATCTATTTTTTGCATTAAACTTTTTGCAAAGATTTAATACTTTTACAAATGTCTGTTAAAAGCTAGATGTCTTTCCAAATTCTAAAATATTTACTAAGTCTGAATCACTGATGTCCATTTTCATATAGGTTAAGTGAAGCAGAAGCAATATGCTTTGTGTAATTACAGTTTTAGTGAGTACTTTTAGGAATATTTAAAATTATGAACCTCCAAACTGTAGTTAAGAACTGTAGCAACCATACCACTTTCTAATGATACTCAAAATTCTTCTGATATTATTTATTTTTAAAATCTACCCTGATCTCTTGAATTACTGGGTACATTAAATGACATTTGTGTAATTTAAACTTAAGTATTAGAAGCCTGCTCAGTTGTTTAACAAGATTTATACATTAATGCATTTCTTAAGTGAGAGATTTAAATCTCACCATTATAAAATCCCAAACTACATATCAGTTTCCAGTTAATTTAGCACTCAACCATCAAATAATTCTTTCTATCTCCTTTTCTGTTTTTAAATGAGTTATACTCTATGAAATATTCAAGACAAAGCTTTTTAAAAGTTCATATCATAAAATATGATGATGTTGTGACATAGTTCAAGGTATATCTTTAAAATAATTCTTCAGATTTCACTTTTAATCGACAATATCACTGAGTTCTTTTTCTTTCTACTTACAACACATTTAAGTACATTTATTCCTTTATTTTTGTGAAACATTTAACATAAAATGTTCTATAAAAATAAGCACAGAGAAAGGAACATATAAAGAGAATAGTTTATTTTATTTTAAATAATGAATTCCACACTGGTGAAGAGTTAAAAAAGAAATTCTAAGCTCTTGGTAGAGATGCCATCTAAAGTTTAGTTTTTGGTATGTCAAGCTTGGCAGTATGGTCAAAGGTAAGATTCCAGACAAAGAGCAATGTAAGAAAACTTGAATGTTGAGCCTGTATAAGAGGACACAATATCATAATCTCTATGAAAGCAGAGGTAGGATATCATTGGTTTTCAATAAATTTCATCTTTTTACATCAGGGGAAAACCTTGATAATGTCCATTTGTTTCAAAGTGATCTTCTTTAAAAACAGACTTTAAATTAATTACTCTTTTACTCTCTTACTTACTTCAGTCATTTGACTGCGGCCATGCTAGAGCGCTGCCTTGAAGAGTTTTAGTTGAACAAATCAACCCCAGGACATTTCTTAAGCTTAGTACTTATTCTGTCACATTCTTTTGCCAAATCGCTAAGTTATGGGGATGCAAACACACCAATACCAGTTGTCAAGTGGTGATGGGAGAACAAATTATTCTTTTATCGTTTGTCCCTTTAGTATTTTCAAAATTCATTTCTTCATATTGACAAACTGGAGAAACTTTTTAAAATGGTTTCCACATGTTCTGATTAGCTTTCATTCTTTGAAAAGCCACTCTTGAGATAAAATGTTGTGTTCTATATCCAGTTTTGACAAATTTATGTTTGAATAAACAAAATAATAAAATGTAAATAATAACTACTGGAACTAACAGGAAAATGTCATAAATAAAAAAAGAAATTCTTTGTTTTTTTATTTAGTCACAAAACGTGCATATTTATAGGAAAGGAGAATGAAAGCATGAATGTGCATACCTTTCCCAAGATAATTATCAATCTTAAGTGAACTGGTATTAACTACATTCTATTTTTAATTAATCTTAATTAATTTAAATTTCTGGGGTTGTCTCCTTTGCCTTTCTTAACCATTTGGTTCATTAAGATATCGATTGGTTCCTCTAATTATTGGTGAAAATTTAATTAGTTAAAATTTATTGAGTTAGCACATTAAGTATGACGGCATTGAGTCAAAGAAGATGGAAAACTTCAAGTAAACAAGCAAGCAGGCCGGCAGGTATGAACCAGTACAAGGTTCTAGGCTCAGTCCTACTGTGTGGCACTACCAGAAAGTAGCATCTTCTATCATAGCCTCAACTTGGTCAATATTTTCTCAGTGAGATTTAATAGACAAAACTATTGCAGAAGTTTGTTGTATATACATAGACAGAGAGACCCACACACACACATGCATATATATATATCTATATATATATGAATGTGTGTGTGTATGTGTGTATAGTCATCATATTTCATTCCATAATGGTTACCTCTAATGAGCACAGGGTTACATAATCGGATTCTTACCTAACACTCCATTGAATCTCTAATGCAAAACTGATTGTTAAGATCAGCCATACTTTATATATAATACTGTACACTTCGGATAATATATATATATATATGTATAACAATATCAGCACCAAACAACAATGAAGAATAAATGAATTTTAAGCTAGTAAAAATATTTGTGACATTTTAACTTCTTAAGGCAAATTCACTGAAGTTACCTTGCAGAAAAAATTCTCATGTGGTCCACTAGCACAATTCAGTAACTGATGTTGACTGTTTTTTAGTTAAAGCTATGGCTTTGAATCTACTCAGAGTTATTTTCCATTATGGAAGGCTAAAGAGCCAGAAACATGCATCTGAGAATCCACTAGATGGAAGTACTGGGCAGATTGGTGTTTTTTACACCTTTACTATAAGAGAGAATTTTTTTTCTCCATAGTAACTGCAGTGAATTTGCCTATAGAAGTTAAAATATGTCACAAACATTATTTACATTCGACGGATATTTGTCCTCATCTTGTTTGCTGTTAACACAACGTTTTGGCTGATATACCCTCCAGCCTTCTTCAGGTGTCTTGGGGAAATTTCGAACCTGAGTTCTCATTCCTAAGGTATTTTTCGATGTTGTTGTTATTATTATTATTATTATTATTATTATTGTTATTGTTCAGGTCACTGCTTGGAATCAAACTCAGAATCTTGGGGTTAGTAGCCCATGCTCTTAACCACTACACCATATGCCTGTGGGCATATGGCGTAGTGGTTCAGTGACCTGAACAATAACAATAACAATAACAATAATAATAATAATAACAACATCGAAAAATACCTTAGGAATGAGAACCCAGGTTCGAAATTTCCCCAAGACACCTGAAGAAGGCTGGAGGGTATATCAGCCAAAACGTTGTATTAACAAACAAGATGAGGACAAATATCCGTCTAATATAAATAATGTAAATAATGTACATAATTCCTCATCTCTTAAATATAGAACTGTATGTCACAAACATATTTTAACTAATCTAAAGTTCATGTGTGTGTCTGTGTGCGTGCATGTGTGTGTGCGTGCATGTGTGTGTGCGCGCACATGTGTATCATTGTCATCATCAACATCATATTCCTTTTAAAGCCCATGCTGGCATGAGTTGAATGGTTTGACAAGTTGTGATGGGTCCGGGGACTGCATTGTACTCTAGCTTGCTTTGGTATGATTTCTATGGCTGGCTGTCCCTCTCAATATATATACTTGTAGACATGTGTATATCTTATTCTGATATATATTTCAGCATCTGATGCAAAATATTGGCAATTAAATCAATAAACCAAAGCTTTCAAACAAAAATACATGTATTTTTTTTTATTGCCAACAAGGGACTAAACAAGGGATTAAGTCGATTACATCGACCCCAGTGAGTAACTGGTACTTAATTTATCGACCCCAAAAGAATGAAAGGTTAAGTCGACCTCAGCGGAATTTGAACTCAGAACGTAATGGTAGACGAAATACCGCTAAGCATTTCGCCCGGCATGCTAACATTTCTGCCAGCTCGCCACCATCCAAATACATGTATTTGTTCTGCTTGCATTGCACAGATGCTCTTTTGTGACTGTCACTATCACAAACACACCAAACCAATAAATGGTTCATTGGAAACTTGCATTGTTCGCAGAGTACAACATAAAGTAAATAGCAGGAAAAGCTTAGTCTGTGATACAAGTTTCATTCCTGATGAAACCAGTTTATTTCACTTATTCTTCCCATTGGTAATTACTGATGATGGGTTGTTACTTGAATAAGGACTGGCTTCACTAGACTAGCTAGAATGCTATATGAAGACAAAACTAAAACATACTAAGATTCACAAAACTATTTAATTTTTCATGAGTAAATCTCCTTTGAGAGTTTGTCATTTGCTATGCAGTGTTTGCTACAAATTTTATGCAATTACTACTTGAAAATTAGGTAAAGGTACATTTGTTTCTTACATTGGGATAAAGCCATAAAAATTTAAGTGGAAGAGAGGGAGAAAATTGGGATGCCAACACATCTCTTAAGGACTTCAGGGTTATATGATAATTAGAACAATTCTAGCTGAACTGAAAAAAAAAGTGTAAACATATTGTGAATTCAAGCTTTGGTACAGAACCCCAAGATCACTTTAAAGACGTACTCTAAAATGGGGATTCCTGTGTTGTAAAATAGATTTACAGTTAGTGATTATAACAGTTGTCATTATCAACATTACCATTGTTGCCAGCACTGTTGTTGCCATTGTTGTTCTCATCATCATCATTGCTATTATTGTCATCCTCAACACCACCACTGCTAACACAACTGCTGCTGCCACCACTGCCAACACCACCACCTCTGCTGCCACTACCGTTACCACCACCATCGTCATCATCATTATCATCACCATCTTCATCATTGTGGTTAGAATATTAATAGCATTAAATATAATTTCTACCCTGATTTTAGTAATGAAGCTGTGAACACTCACTTTTTCCACTTGTTTCATTGCTAAAATATTACAAGATAGGCATAAATGCTCCACAATCACATTTTATCTCCTTTTCAATGTTACATCGATAAAAGAAATCAACGTTTAAATTTTACCCCTAATCAGAAAATACAAGTAAAAAAGGAAATAAAATGAATTTGTGATTAATGTATTCAGTTGACTTTTATTCCCATCATTATCTGCCATAAGAAAGACATGAACATCACAGATTCACATTGTACTTTTATTATAAAAATATAACAGCCTTTACTTTTCTAAGAAATCAATAATGCAATTTAGTTTCAGTACATCAAAATAAGTAATTAAATGAATTGGATAAAACAATAAAATCAACTAACAAGGAAAAAAATACTATAACGGCTATTATGAATAACTTGATGATGATAATAATAATAATAATAATAATAATAATAATAATAATAATGGTGATGGTCACTCCTGTTGATTTCAACGTAATGAGTGTTTGAAGGGGAAGAAAAAAGTGAGAAAATCAAAAAATGTGATACAACTTTAAAAATAAAGAAATAAAAGAAGCTGTATCTATTTGCAATGTATGTATGAATGTAATAAGAGTCCAGGTATGGATTTTGCTATGAAGCCACAACGAGGATATTGATGATTTTGATTGGGAATGTGTCGGTTGATTGCCGGATATAACTTTTTTATTGTTCTGTTTCTTCAACTTAAATTGTTTTGATGCATCATGACACATTTTATGCCATGCAGGTCAATCTAGGCAATGACTTTCCCAAAATGTCAAATTAAGCTGTAGAGACTCTAGTGATTACTTCAACTTATCCTTATACCTAAGAACAGGTTTTCCTTTTCTGTGGAGTCCCTTTACTCATTGGCCATACAAAAGAATTTTTGGAATGCAGTCATTTTTTCATTCGAACATGTCCTACCCATCTGCACTGAATTCTCAGCAACATATTTTGGATACTGGAAATATCACATTTTACTAAGATTTGGACATTTGATATCTTATCTTGCCATTTTATGTTGCAAATATTGTGCAAACAGCACATGTGAAAGGTTTCGAGTTTCTTTATATGTCTGTAGTAGGGAGTCCAGGCTTCTGCTCCATACAAAAGTGTACTCAAAATGCAAGATTTGTATACATTTATTTTAGTTTTCAGACTGACACCATGTTTATCTCACAAACAATGGGAAAGTTTTCCAAAAACACTTGTGGCCTTAGATATCCTAACATTAATTTTTTCATTAAGAGTACTCTTAAAGTTTACTGTACTTCCAAGATTTTTAAATGACTTGGCACATAATAATAGTAATGATGGTGATGATAATGATAATAATAACACAGTTCTATTGCATCATTTCTCTTTCCCCATTACTTCTAGGTAGATACAGACAATCAACGTCTGCTTTTGGGTGGTGCATGTTCTTAGATGTTAGTAGTTTTCTTGTCTTCATGTCCAGGCATTAGAGCTTTGTAAGATTCCAATTGATGATGTGAAAACTGTATTGGACTACTGGAAGTGCCAGGGTGTTAATGGCTTTGATGTGATTTATTTTAGTATGAGTCTTACTCTCCTGTAATACACCTTTCTTATTTTTTCCTTCATAGTAGCATGTTGTATACCATCACCGTTTATCTCCAGCTATTTATAACTTTTTTGTGGGTCAAGCAAAATGGTACAAGCAGACTACAAAAAAGAACAGGCAGAAACAAACTGTGGAGCGGTGAAGCTTCTATATGGACAGTATATACTTCAAAGTCAAAATACTGATGTTAACCAAGTTACAACCCATCAGTGGCTGAGAAGTTCAGGACTGAAAGCAGAGACTGAAGCCTTCATATTGGAAGCACAAGATCAAAGCTTGCTTACCAAAAACTACCAGACTAACATTCTTCAAAACAGTTCTGAAATGCAGATTCTGTGACACGTTTGATGAAACAATAGACCATCTCATCTTGGGATGTCCTGTACTGACACCAAACGAATACAAAAATTGCCACAATATTTACATTGAAAAATATGTAACCACTATAAAATCAGCACTCTTGTTTACTGGTATGAACATCATCCTGAGCCAGTCATTGAAGGTAAAAATATTACTGTCCTCTGTGATTTTTCAGTCAACACTGACAAAACAATCCAGGATAATCAACCAGACATAGTCATTAAGGACAGAAGAAAATACTTGTAGACTAATAGATGTAAATGTTCCCACTGATAAAAGTATATCTGTAAAGGAATTTGACAAATTAAGTAAATATAAGGACCTGGAAATTGAAATGCAAAAGATATGGCATCTTAAAGTGAGAACTACTTCTGTTATTGTAAGTGCCCTAGGTATGATAAAAAAGGGATATTAGAAACATCTAGATAACATCCCAGGAGAACCATGTCGCAGAGAAATCCAAAAGATTGTGCTGACAAATACTGCCTACATCCTTAGAAAAACCCTATCAATTTAAATGTCTGTGTTGTATTACATGAAGATATTTTGCTACTGCCCCTTCCACTTCCTCTCCCCAAGTTTTCAGTCATACTGTAACATCTCTTATCCTTCACTTGCCCTAGGATGCTGGGTGTGTCTCGGCAAGTGATTGTGACAAACATGTAAATTAAAAGTAATAATAATAATAATAATAATAATAATAATAATAATAATAGCACAAGGCCAGCAATTTCTGGGGAGAGGGTAAATTGATTACATTGACCCCGGTGCTCAACTGGTGCTCAACCAGTAATTATCTTATCAATCCAGAAGGGATAAAAGAAAAGGTGACCTCAGTGGAATTCGAACTTAGAACATAAAGACAAACAAAATGGCCACTAAGTATTTTGCCTAGCATGTTAAGAATTCTGCCAGCTCACCAGCAACAACAACAACAACAACAACAGCAACAATAATGATGATGATGATCCTGGAAATAGTCCTAAGAATGAAACACAATTTGCTTTCACTTCTGTACAATAGAAAAATAATGCAACATTATGGGAACTATGCACCTGTAGATGTATTTGTCAGTAATTTCTAAATCTGCTTTCAGAAAAATTTGGTGAGATAAATTTGATTTTAAAAAGATTACAATTTTGCATAAATTAGATAATCAATTGACATAGTAGAATTGTGGTATTAGTATTTGAAAAAAGAATCTGTTCCATATACTATTATCTCTCTCCCCTCCCCCTCTCTCTCTCTATATATATATGTGTGTGTGTGTGTATATTTAAAGGATATGTTAACCTCATGAAGGGATGATTGCATCCAAGGAAATACTGGTTCAATACCTAGTATTTGGGGGGAATGAAATTCCTTTAAAACAATAGGCATATATCAAGCATATAGTTTATATCCATTTCAAAGAAGAAAGTGGAGAAACTTTGTACATTAAATTTACATTTAAGTGACATCATCAGAGAAAAAAAAGATGTACCTGTGGACCTATCAATTTATTTCAGCAGATTAAATGTTACAATTTATGATTTGTATTATTATATGCTCAGGTGAAGGGTCTACGGGTTGATTAGAATATGATTAGGGATAGAGTAAAGAAAATAAATAGAACTAGAAGAATAAATAAAGTAAATAGAGATGATTGAGAAAAGATAAATATAAATAAGATAAACTTATAGTTAATAAAAGAATAAAATATTCATTTATAAGGTATAAGTTAATTATAAAAATTTATATATATGTATGTGCATATATACATATATAATAGAAATATGTTAAAAAAAACAAAATAGAAACTACATGTGGAAATGTAAGGGGAAAGTAAGCAGAAAAATAATTATTACCTTTATTCCTACCTCAGTTCATCTAATTGTATATATATATTGTTACTTTTCATAAAAGCCTTACCTTCTTTTTGATTTCCAATATACATACATATATATATATATATATATATATATATATATACATACCTATGCTCACATGCACACACAGATGCACACATATACAAACACATCCATGCATAAATATGCATGCACACTCATACACACACACATATATAGTATGTATCTATTGTAATTCCTTTTTTAGGGGTGATGGGTACAAAGAATGCATATATATATGTATATGTATATAAGTGTGTGTGTATGAGTGCGCATACGTATTCATGCATGTATGCATGTATATGTGTGTATGTATGTGAGCATATATATATATATATACATACACATAAATTTCTGTAATTTTTCTTATATCTTATAAATGAATATTTTATTCTTTTATGAAATATAAATTTACTTTATTTATATTTATCTTCCTCTTCTCTATTTACATTATTTATTGTTCTAGTTCAATTTATTTACTTTACTTTATCCCTAGTCATATTCTAATCAACCTGCAAACCATTCCCCCAAGCATATAATAATACAAATCATAAACTGTAATATTTAGTTTGCTGAAAGAAATTGATAGGTCTACATATAACATCCAAAGGCACATTTTTTTTCTCTGATGAAATTATACTCATGTTGCATAAATGTAAATGTACAAATTTGTAATTAAATTATTGAGGATTAACTGAAATGGCTGTAAGAAGTGAAGATGACCAATTTCTTAATAAACAATTATTAGCTTCCTTATCTCCATTTTCTTATCTTTTTTAAAGTATATATATATGTGTGAGTGTGTGTATTAAGCATATATCGATATGTGATTGTGCATGCATGTGTGTGTGTGTGTGTGTGTGTGTGTGTGTGTGTGTGTGTGTGTTTATTTATGTATTTGTTTTGCAAGATTCCTGATGTGAAATCATGTGTTAAAATATATTGTTATATTTCGGGATAGTCATTTCTTTTTTTGCCAAATAACCACATGCACTATATACTTGTTTTTCATTTCATCTTTATCATTAGTCTTATTTTAGCATCTTTTGTATGAAATCTTTTGTCACACATCATGTGACCTCTTCAGCGACTCTCCATCCCATGTATCTTCTCCTGTTCTGTTTAGTTCATTCTGTCTGTCGGTGGTGTGTTAGCATCTGTACATATGTGTGTGCATGTGTCTATGTGTTTAGTATATGTGCTTTGTGTACATGTATATGGGTTTGCTTACTACACTGTTTGTAATTCTATTTTTGATTTAGTTTTTGTTTTATTCGTTTATATACTTATTTATCTCTTTATTTTTTCATTCCATCTTAAGTATGTGTATGTGTGTCTCGTGTGTGAGTATATGGGCTTATGTATTATACTGTTTGCACCTGCATCTTTTTTTTCCTTCTCTTATTCTCAGAATGAGAATATATATATATATATATATATATGTATATTTATATATATATGTATATTTATATATATATATGTATATTTATATATATATATGTATATTCATATATATATGTATATTCATATATATATATATATATATATATATATATATATATATACATACATATATACATACATATATATATATATATTTATATATATTATATATACATATATTTGTATATATATATATGAATATACATATTTGTATATATATATAAATATATAAATATATCAATATAAAGGACCTCTTGCTCATAATGAGAGGTAGATTGTACGATGCATGTGTGTGAACTTCCATTCTTCATGGCAGTGAAACATGGGCTGTGCCTGATGATGACATGTGTAGGCTAGAAAGAAATGAAGCTAGTATGATCCGCTGGATGTGTAATGTCAGTGTGTATATACGACAGAGTGTAAGTGCCCTGAGAGAAAAGTTGGCTATAAGAAGCATCAAATGTGGTGTGCAAGAGAGATGACTGCGCTGGTATGGTAATGTTTTGCGTATGAATGAAGACAGCTGTGTGAGGAAGTGCCTTTCCCTAACTATAGAAGGAACCAGTAGAAGAGGTAGACCCAGGAAGACATGGGATGAGGTGGTGAAGCATGAACTTCGAATATTGGGCCTCACAGAGGCAATGAGAGGAGAGCAGGACCTTTGGAGATATGCTGCGATTGAGAAGATCTGGCAACTGAAGTGAAATGGCAGCCAATCACATCCTGCCCTGCTAAAAATACTCCTGATGCATTGGGCAATATCACATGCCTGAGAAGACCTGTTGAGTCAAGTAAAACCAATATCATAGCTGGAGCTGGTGCCCTCTGGCTGGCTCTCGTGCCAATGGCATGTCAAAGGTACCATCCGAATGTAGTCAAAGCCAGGTCCGCCCGACTGGTTACTGAGCCGGTGGCACGTAGAAAACATCAACAGATTGTGATCAATATCAGTACCCCACTGTCTGGTTCCTGTGCTGGTGGCACGTAAAAAGCACCAACCAATTGTGACTGACGCCAGTACCCTTGTACTGGTTTCTGTGCCGGTGGCACGTAAAAAGCACCATCCGAATGTGATAATTGCCTTACTGGCTACTGTACCAGTGGCACATAAAGAGCACCCACTACACTCTTGAAGTGGTTGGCGTTAGGAATGGCATCCAGTTGTAGAAACTCTGCCAGACCAGACTGGAGCCTGGTTCAGCTGGTGACTCTCCAGACCTCAGTCAAACAGTCCAACCCATGCCAGCATGGAAAATGAACGTTAATCGATAATGATGATGATGATATATACATATATAGATATATATGATAATAATAATAATATAAATGATATATAAATATAAGCATATATACTTACATATATGTACATACCTGTATATATATGTATATATACATGCATGTATGGGTACAGGACATCAAAAAACGTGAACAGAATGAGAAATGAGAACATAAAAAACAAAAACATAGAAAACAAACTTTTTTGAACAATGAAAAAAAACAAACAAACAGAGAAATGAGACATGCAACATATAGAACATTCCCTTTATCAGTTGTCCCGTTTTATCTACTCCGCATTTCGAAGGTAAGGACAAGATGCAACTTTGTTAAAACAGTCCTTCCTGCAAAGCAAATTAAATAAAATTGGGATCTTTTGTGGAGGGTGAAAGTGTTAACAACAGGACAGTGAGAACATAACAGTAAAAGCAAACGGTGAGGGCTGTTAAGCCAAGATGATGTGAAGTGCTGAACGCTGAAAAAACAAGCTTTGAGAAGAGACAGATAAAAGCACGTCTTGTCTTTAGGAAGGAAGTGGAAGAAAGAGAGAATGGCCGTTAGTCATGTGTGATCAACGAGAGAGTCAAGGAGGAAGACTGAGAGAGAGGGAACGGTAAAGGGGAGAGGAGAAGAATAGGGAAAGGGTGGGAGAAAAAACATCCATCCACATCTTCACGCAGCTGTCCTCTAGAGAAAAATCGCATTATTGTTGGTGATACAGCATTCTATTGCAGCTATATGATGTGTTTGCAACTAAATGACATGTGATGACAATTCACTCCTGAACTGAAATAGGTTCCCAGCCTCTGTATCATGAATGGATATGTGGACCACTCCTAACGAAAGCTAGAGCTTCTTTCGACCACTACATAAAAAGTATTAAGAAAAAATGTTATTTAGATATACTTTTATTTTAGTTATTTACACTATTATATGCTTGTTTATACTCTTATACATTCAAAGTTCACAAATTTCCATATTTAAATTATGAATCATATTTCTTTCGATAATATCAATATGATTACAAAACTTCTTTGTAGACAATATTTTCTGTTTGGTTGACACTTATTTTCAAATTACTGGAGTCCATTGCTCTACTCATAGCGATGTATAACTGGCCATGTGTAAACATTGGGGTGGGTAAAAACACAGAGACATGATTTAAAGTCTGGCTCTGTGCCTTGTTTGCTGTGAATGTGTGAGCAGAATCTTTAGGATTGCAAAAAGTCAAACTAAGACTTACCTTTCACTGTTCTATGCAAATATGTCTGGATGTTCTGCTACCATGGGTTATTTTGATTGACAAAACTGAGATGTAAATAACAGCTGCTTTGATTAGCCATTTCGAATCCTGCCCGAGACTGAGACACTTCAATAACCACTAAATGATCACACATTATATATTGACACACTTTTTCCATTTTATTTCTGCTATTAACCATCTTTACAATCCCCTTTATATCTATGACGGGGTCACAAACTATATGATGAAAATCCTTAGTTACTCGTGGTTGGTAAATTTTTAATAAAAATGCTAAGCTGGCTTATCATTTCAAAAATCAATATCTATTACATAATCATACTTTCTGATTTTTTAATGCTAAAAACCTTCTTGATGACCGTCTTTGCAATCCCGAAAAATATAACCACTGGTTCAGCCATCTGGCCATGAAGAAAGAACAAACAAAGAGACAGACAGACGGACATGGCACCCATTATAGTAAGATAGCAAACCTGCCCGTCTACGATGGGAAATAAAGGGATAGTATCGCAAATCTAAATTTGCGAACTATACGGGAGGAAATCCAGAGTTAATTTGCATCACCAGAATTTTAACAAAAAAAAATCAAAGGTGATTTATTAATACAAAACTCAATATCTACTAAATAATCATACTTTTTTACATTTTTGCGCTAAAAACCTTCCTGATTACCTCCTTCGTAATCCCGCAAAACATTGTGACCATTGGTCCAGCCTTTTGACCATGAAGAGGGAACAAACAGACAGACAACACCCATTATAGTAAGGTATATATATGTATATATCGTATATGTATACACACACACACATAAGTGTCAAGTCATGTTGGAGCATCTGTTGTTTTTCTATCCAAGAAAAGAACTTGTAAATGTCATATATTACCATATATTATTTAGATTCTTAGATTTAAGGCCTTCCACATTATATCTTATGTATGTCACACAGTGAAAGGTATAAGACAGAAGCTTTTATCAGTTAGACTAAGCTGCTGCTGTTCACTTCACTCTTGTCCAGCAGGTCTTTGTGTGTTTAGTCTCTAGAATGTTTGGCACTAGGTGTTTTTTTTTTTTTTTTTTCAATGTCTATGTCAATGCAGTTTTTTATATTCACATGTGTGTGTTTATTGACATGTTTCATTCATTAGCCTGTTAGTCAAATGTATATAACAGTAGATGAAATTCACTGTGTACAATTGAACAAAATATTGGTCTGGATTAGTTATGGAAATTTTGTTTCCCTTACATGTAAATAAATATATATTAGACTACATTACTTCCAACACCAGGTTGTATGGAGTACTTTTATGTTTCTGTACTACAATATAAGCAAAAACCATCTCTCTTTCTCTTTTCCTATCTTATTGTGTGATAGAGATAAGCTCTTAATGGCCTGTCTAGGTTCCAGATCTAATTTCCAGTTGTTGCTATTTTTCTCTACTTATGTCGGTAATGCCATTTGGAAAATCAGAAATTTTCACAGTATCAGTTCCTGTGTATAAGTCTGATAACTCTGTTAATGCAGAAAGTCAATAATATAGGCTATGGGTTCTCTTATTTTCTTTTAATACAATGAAAGATTATCCAGATTTATATTTTGCTCAGTCATATCATTAGAAGAGTCAAAGAGAGAATCCCTATCAAATTACACAATCTACAAGCAGTAGTAACCAAACCTACAAATCACATCCATCCATCTTCAAGAACTCGTTAAATATTATAGTCCAGAAAAACACTAAAATGAATAACGATAATAATGATAGACTCTTCCATCGAAGACAATGTATGAGTGTTCAGCTTTTGCTGAATTATCTGCACAAATGATCTGTTTATAGTGATTAAATGTCCATGGTGCACATTAGTTCACTCTCTCCCTCAAATTGATGTTGTCTGAACAGGTGCACGGTGTACCGTACATGAGGTGTCAAAGTGATCACAGAGCAACAGAATATAGCATTTTGCTCAAGAACACAACACACCATCTGATCTAGGAATTGAAATCACAATTGCTAGATCATTAGTGCAACACCCTAACCACTAAGCCATATATATATACACACACATATATATATACATATATATGATGAACTCTCCCGTTGTTAGACAACGTATGAAGGTTTGACAATTTCTTACTGAACAACCACACAGATGATTTGTTTATAGTGATCAAATGTTTGTGTAGGCATAAGCTCACTCCCTCCATCAGAGCAACATTACCTGTGCAGGTGCAACAAGTGCTACATGTCAGATGTCGAAATGATCACAGAGCAACGTGAAATGAAGTGCTTTGCTCGAGAACACAATGCCTGGTCTGGGAATTGAACGTACGATCTTGCAATCATGAGTGCAACACCTTAACCACCTTAACTACGAAGGGCCTCATTTGAGCCTAAACTTCGAAATTCTTTTCCAGAGTTTAGGAAAACTGAAGGACCACTGCAATAAGTGTATGGTTCTGAAACGGGAATATTTTGGATTAAATCATAATTAACTGATCATCTTATAATTTCTTTTACCCAAAGCCAGGAACTTTTCAACTTTTCAGCACCCCCTCATTCACACACACACACACACACACACATACATTAGCGGAAAAGGACATAAAAAAACAGGACAAGTATCTCAAGTCATTTATAATAATTTAATTAGGGTAAGGTTAAACTTACCCTAATTAAATTATTATAAATGACTTGAGATACTCATCCTGCCTTGGTTTTGATGTCCTTTCCCTTTATTGTATACCTTCTAACATGGAAGCCTAATACGGATCCCTAGCTCCAGCCTCAGCTGTGAACTTGGAACCTAACGGATGACCAATTATAGCACTTACTCAGCGTACCTATTTCTTTTGATCATCAGTGTACTAAATCCCTCATATCCTATATATATATATATATATAATCAATGTTTGCTTTCAGCTCTAACGATGATAATAATAATAATAATTATAATAATAATAATAATAATAATAATAATAAATGCCTTGATGCAGTACCAGGCAGTGGCTCATAAAAACTGACAAGAAATGGTATAAAGATGTGCCAAACAAGGCACATGACCACAATCAGGCCACAATCATCAGGGATTTGCCAGTTCAAACTGACAAAAAAATCAAAACTAATCACCCAGATATAATAATCAAGGACTGAAAAAAAAAACATCTGCTTACTTATAGACATTGCAATACCTTCTGATTAAAATATTGACCAAGAAGAAGTGGAGAAACTAAGTACAAAGAGCTTAAATTGAAGTATTCATGATGTGAGGCATGAAGGTGAAAACAATACCAGTAATAATTGAAATACTGGGCATGATAAAAAAAAAACATATAAATGAAAGCATGGAAGTTATATGTGGATCCTCAAAACTACACACTATTCAAAAAATATCTGTGCTAGGAACAGACCATATTCCATGCAAGACACTATCAATTTAATAGTACAAGCTAAATAAAACAATCCACAAATACATGACATTCTATACAGTAAATATGCAATAATATAAACAACCCCCACAACATTCTGTAGGCATATTGGAAAAGGCACTTCATAACAGGTGAAGATCCTCAGAGCATGAAATACTGAAGTTCTGGATGAAAATTTGGGCAAAGGAAAAGCAGTACAACTGTGATACCTCATAAATTAATGGACAAAAAGAAGACACTGACCTTACAGAAGAGCAAATATGGGAAGAGATAAGTGTAGAAGATGCCTGGCTCACATTAAAAAAGTCCAGTAAATGGATAAGATCCCAAACTATTGCCCAATGTGTTTACAAACTCACACAAGAAACTACCTTGTTACAACATAATTATGAAGGAGTCACAGATAGTCCCAGAACGACTGGTCAATGGTATCACTTTTTTGCTCCTCAAAAATGACAAAACAAAAAAAACCCATAAAAACTACAGACTTATAATGTGCCTTAAAACTTTGTATAAAACCCTTACATCTCTCCAAATGAAATACATATATGCTATTCTCATGAACAACATCTTCCCTGATGAACAAAATGGATGTAAACAAGGGTTTTATTGATGCAGGGATGAAATGTTAATTAACAAAAGGAATTTTGAAGATTGTTACAACAGGAAAGAACAGCTCTCATTGGCTTAGATAGACTGCGAGAAGGCCTTTGATAATCTTCTTCACAGCTGGATAAAGGAATGCTTTGAAATGTTCAAAATTTTACTAGTAATTAGAATTTTGTATCTCACACCATGAAGCTCTGGACCCACAACATTAATTCTCAATACTGACACTACAAATATAAATGCTGGACAGCTCAATATTAATTGTGGACTCTTTCAAGGAGACTCATTATCTCCTTTATTATGTTCAGCACTGTTTCCTCTAAGTAAACTCCTGAATAAAAATCATTATGGATACAGAGAATATGAAAAAACTGTTAACTATCTCCCCTATATAGATGACTTAAAACTGTTGGGTCAATTTGCTTGACTAAAAACTCTTCAAGGCAGTGCCCCAGCATGGCCACAGTCTAATAATTGAAACGAGTAAAAGATAAAAGATAACTGCAAGCACTTCTACTCATAGTTGTATAAAAATGGAATTTGGGCTTGACAAATGCACCAAGGCTATATTTACTAAGAGAAACTATCAAACACATGCAACATCACCCTCGAGATAGAGACACTGATATAAAAGAGCTAAAACCTCAGAGATGTTATAAGTATCTAGAAGTATGTAAAGGAGATTGGATTAAACACACTATTGAGAGAAAAGATAAAGAAAGAGTGCTATTGAAGTGCAAGAGCCATTCTGAAAACTAGAATGCCAGAATTGAAATTGGGGCCATAAGTACATTGGCCATGGTGGTAATCACATACAGCTTCAATATTATAAACAAGTCCCTCTCTGAGATCAACAACGTTGATGTCAAAATATGAAAGCTGATGACAATACATCATATCCATCACTAAAAAAGTAGACACAGATGGAATATAGCTCCTGAGAAAATAAAGCAGTCAAGGGTTAATATACCCTCAACTCTCATTGAAAATTGTAACCATAGGAATTTCTGCCTACCTGCAACAAGCTAACAACTATAGTTGGTTCTGAAACATGAAGATCCCAAAAAGTTGTAGTTCCATTTTCATGGGGGGTTTTCTTCTGTTTTTTTTTATCATTTCTGCTGTTGTTATCTGAGATCAGTGTTTCAGTGTAGTTTGTCTCTATTTTGTATTATGTCATCTCCTTGTGTCTAATGAAAAGTGTTTTCTGTTCTCATGTTGCTTTATTACAAGTAATAGTCACCCACTTTTTGTTTCTAAGTATTTTTCTAGTCCAACTATTACTATTTTATATCATTATTATTATTATTATTATTATTATAGATGAAAAACATGAAGACATACCTCCAATAAATGCAACTAGGCAAAGCAGTACCCAAAGAAAATGTGCCTCAACAGACAAGGCAAAAACAAATAAAAATCATGGCCAAACAAATCAGCTTCCAATATATTAAGGAGAAATGGGAGCAAAGGCCACTGCATGGAAAATACCTGATTAAAATTTGGGATCCCGTTATAGATCAAGCTCTCAAGCAATAATGGCTGCCATATTCTACGCAAAAACAAAAACAGAGGTGTATATCATTGCTGCTCAGGACCAGTTCCTTCCAACAAGAAATTACTTGAGTAACGTCCTGAAATATGAAAGCGGCTCATAACGCCACATATGTAGAGAGAGGAACCAGAAAGTTGTTAACAATGCACAACAAATTCCATCCTAAAATAATACCAATCAACTCTATCTACCAAGAAGTGAAGGTGGTAAAGGATTACTAAAAGTGGAAGACACTGTTGGTAACACAGTACGGGGTCTGAAAAATTATGTTGTGTACAATAAAGAAAAACTACTTTTGGCAGCCAGAGAACTCAGCAGAACTCGAAGAGAAAAGGAAGAACAACAGAATAAACAAGTGGAAAGAAATGGAACAGCATGGCCAACTTATGCAACAAACCACGGAAGATTGCTGGCTTTGATTGATGAATGGGAACTTGAAATGAGAAACAGAAATGCTAATTATAGCCACACAGAAACAAGCCCTTAGAATAAATCTGATAAAGGCAAAGACTGAGAAAACTCAGACAGCAAATGTAGAATCTGCAAGAAAGAAAACAAGAGTATCAATCACAATTTGAGTGCAGTGTACTAACACAAAAGGGAATAAAAGTGCAAACATGACTGTGTAGGTAAAAGAGTGCATGTTAGCTGAGTGTGTGGCTTCAAAATAACAGAAAACTAGTATGAAAATGAACCAGAAGCTGTGATAAAAAATGATAACTACAAGACCTTGTGGGATTTCACCATAAAGACTGACCATACTATTGAGGTAAGAAGACTAGACATGACTGTACAGGACAAAATAAATAAGCAGTATAAGATCATAGATTTTACAATCCCCCTTGATATCAGAGTTGATAGCAAAGAAATTGAAAAAATTGAGAAATATCATAGTCTATCCAGAGAGCTGAGGAGACTGTGGAAGGCCAAAACAACAATTACTCATGTAGTAATTGGTGCATTTGGCACAACACCCAAAATGCTACCTAAAAGACTGAAAGAAATTGGAATTGAAACTTGCATTGTCAACCTGCAGAAAAGTACCATCCTATATTCTGCAAGAATCTTAAGAGAGATTTTTGAGATATAAGAAGAATTTTTGTCACCAAACCTCAAGATAAAATACCTGCTAACTAAATAAGCATGCTCTAGCAAAATAACAACAATAATAAAAATGTTAATAATAATAAAAAGGATGGTCAAGGCTGGAATGCAATGATTATTGATCTGCTCACCTATTTCTGACATGGGCTTAAACAACAACTATCAATGTCCATTACTCAATGAATGAAAATAAAAAATTAATTTCTCCCAGCATGGCCACAGCTCGTGGGCTGAAATTAGATAAAATAAAAAAATAAATTTTTTAATAAAATTGTGGGAACCTCTGGTACATTATGTGTGAAGATTCTGAAGTCTTGACAACAGTGTTCTCTTTTAAGATTTCA
>NC_142928.1:107503695-107548695 GCF_046866305.1 Octopus bimaculoides
TAGCAGAATCTCATCTTCCTTGACATTCTGAATTCAAATTCTGCCAAGGTCAGCTTTGCCTTTCATCCATTCAACCTCACTGATATAAATACTAGCTGAGCATTGGAGTTGATGTAATTGACTGTCTTTCTTCCAAAATTTCCAGGCCTTGTTCTTGTAGCAGAAAGAATTATTATTTGATGAAAACTCTCAGCTCATTTTGCTGGGTATGATGAAAAGTGTCAGCTGCTCATAACTAGGAGACTAAGGTATCACTTGTTTACTGGTCATGCTTCAAGAACCCTGTGAAGAATTCTTGCAGTTCCAAGAAATGCTGATTTTTGTTAGTGTTCTATCTTTACATTTGCACTAATCTTTTTGAGCCATGTTGATAGTTGAGCGCTGATTATTTATTTATTTATTTATTTATTATTATTATTATTATTATTATTATTATTATTATTATTATTATTATTATTATTATTTATTTTTAATCTGCATGTTTGTTACAATCACGTACCAAGACACACCCAGCATCTTAGGGCGAGTGAAGGAGAGGTGTTACAGTATGACTGAAAGCTTGAGGAGGGGATCTGGCAGGAGCAGTAGCCAAATATCTTTATGCAATACAACACAGACATTTAAATTGATAGGGTTCTTCTAAGGATGTGGGCAGTACTTGTCAGCACAATCTTTTGGATTTCTCTGAGACATGGTTCTTCTGGAATATTATCTAGATGTTTCTGACACCCCTTTCTTATCATACCTAGGGCACCTACAATAACAGGAACAGTTCTCGCTTTAAGATGCCACATCTTTTGTAATTAAACTTCCAGGTCCTTATATTTAGTTAATTTGCCAAATTCCTTTACAGATATATTCTTATCAGTGGGAACACTTACATCTATTAGTCTACAAGTATTTTCTTCCCTGTCTTTAATGACTATGTGTGGTTGATTAGCCTGGATCATTTTGTTAGTGTTGACTGGAAAATCCCAGAAGATAGTGATATTTTTACCTTCAGCAACTGGTGCAGGATGATGTTCATACTAGTAAGCAGAAGTGCTGATTTTGTAGTGTTTACATATTTTCCGATGTAAATACTGTCCTACCCTATCTTGGTGATTTTTGTATTCGTTTCGTGTCAGCACAGGACATCCTGAGATGTGATGGTCTATTGTTTCATCAAATTTATTGCAGAATCTGCATTTAGGGTCAGAACTGTTTTGAAGAATGTTAGCTAGGTAGTTTTTGGTAAGCAAGCTTTGATCTTGTACTGCTAATATGGAGCTTTCAGTCTCTGCTTTCAGTCATGAGATTCTCAGCCACTGATGGATTGTTGCTTGATCTACATCAGCATTTCGACTTTAGAGTATATACTGTCTATGCAGAGGCTTCTGGTTCCACCACTCCTCAATTTGTTTCTGCCCATTCTTTTTTGCAGTCTGTTTGATCCGTTTTGCTTTTCCATGGCAGTAGTTTCAGGTTCTTCATCTAATTCAGGGTTAATGCCAAGTTCCCTTGCAAATTTGCAAGCTTCCTTGACAATAGAATGTGATCTTTTGCTGCTTTCGTGTTTGCACACAAGCTGCAGCATCCAGTCCTCTGTACTTGATAAGTACTTGTTCATTGCTATTGTGGAGGTCTTATAGCATAGTTTTACCTGCATCATACCTCTTCCTCCATTACTTCTAGGTAGGTATAGACGATCAACATCTGCTTTTGGGTGGTGCATGTTCTTAGATGCTAGTAGTTTTCCTTCCTGTTCAGGTGTTGGAGCTCTATAAGATTCCAGTTGATGATGTTAAAACTGTATTGGAAGTGCCAGGGTATTAATGTCTCGATGTGATTTTGGGAGTTGAGTTCAGTTTTTAGTATGAGTCTTACTCTCCTGTAATACTTTCTTCTTTTTTTTTTTTCATAGTAGTATGTTGTATACCATCTCCTTCATTTATCCCCAGGTATTTATAGCTTTCTTGTGGGTCAAGCTCCTTGATGGTAGTTTTGATATCTAATTTAATGCAAGCTGTTTGTTTGAGCTTGCTTACAAAAGTTGCTTTAGCACACTTATCGAGGCCTAAATCCATCCCGATGCCATTGTTGAACTCTTTAACAGTTGTTAACGGTCCTACTAGTTCTTCGTCATGTCTAGCAAACAGCTTCAGATCATCGATATAAAACAGATAGTTTACTATAATATTATACACTTTGAACCCATACATGGTGTTACTCAGTTCATTTGAGAGTGGGATCAGTGCCATGCAAAAGAATAATGTGGGGAGGATGTCACCTTGAGAGATTCCTCATTTGATGTTGGTGTAGAAAGTGACATGTATTCCACTTAGCCATGCTACCTTGTAAGAATTTGGAGACGACAGGAGAGATTTTATATATCTCAAGGGCCTTGGTTAGCCAATTATGTGGGACACTATCAAACGCTGGATCTTTTTTAAAACGGGGGGCCACATTTTTCATTAACGAAACACTTTGAAACTTGGAACACTGGTAGAATGTGTCATATAAAACATCTTTTTCTCTTAGTCTTCTTTAAAAAAAAAGAAATCCATAAGTTATTCCATGTTAAAGTTGTTGTATTTCTGTAATTTCAACCAATCACTGACGTCCATTCAGCCGATATACATTAAGTGCCGACTACATAAACAAACGATTCTGAAACAATTAACCCTAACCCTAACCTTAGGGTTAGGGTTAAGGTTAGGGTTAAAGCAAATTTAAAATGAAAAAAGCAAATAAAACGAAGGTATGGAGATTAAATACGCTTTACATCGCTTAATCAGCCAAAGGAGTAAATGTAAACAACTGAATACTTGTCAGTGATTGGTTGAAATTATCGAAATAAGACAATTTTTTACATGAAATAAATTCGAATACAAAAATATTTTTCTGTTCTATAACACAAAATAGATAAGTATATGAAGTTTGAAAGTCTTTCCGTACCAAAAACACTACGTAAAACATTAATGAAAAATGTGGCCCCCGTTTTAAAATAGATCCCAAACGCTTTCCTGTAGTCTATCCATGCCATACTCAGGTTCTTCTTTTTGCTTTGGCAATTCTCTTCAGTCATTATATTTATGAATAATTTGTCTTTGCATCCATAAGAATTCCTTTTACAACCTTTTTGAGCTTGCAGAAGGATAGAGTTCTGTTCAAGGAAAGCATATATTCTTTCAGTTAGTATCAATGTGAGGATCTTGAAGGTGGTATTGAGACATGTTATTGGTCAGTAGTTCTTTAGATTTTTCGTGTCTTCAGTTTTTGATAGAAGGTATGTTGTTCCTTCAGTCAGCCAGGCAGGAATTTGCTCTAGGTTCTGGATGACATGAGTTAGGGATGCAGCAAAATGTTGGTGTACTTCTGTCAAACAATTCAGCCAGAAGTTAGGGACCTGGTCCAGTCCTGGGGTTTTCCATTTGTGTGACTATCTAAGAACACATCTTAGCTCTTCTGCTCCTATTGCTTCCCATTTCTGCTCTTCAACTTCATCCAGTTTCACTTTCTCATGTTCTATCAAGTGAGCTTCAACATTACCATAAAACCGATGTAATTAACCCACTTTTTTCGCAAAAATAAAAATAAACTTTAAGGGGTGCGTAAATTACATGGGTAGATCATTTCCAGAATTCTTCTAGAAATTTTTTGTTGGAAATTGACATACAAATGTAAACATCTGTATGGGAAGTTGACTCATTTAATGTCAGAAAAGGTTTTCACAGAGAAAATATAATGAAGTTGACTTTTATTTATGCTGAACAGTATAATGCTTACTTTTTCAGTATGAATTTACTAAAACTATTAAATGGTTAACTATTTTTTGAAGTCTGACATTCATGCTGGTAAACACGGTCTAGGCCATATTTTACATTGCTTGGAGTTTCTACCTATCGCAATGGACCCCAACAGTTTCCTTAAATAGATCAGCTTTTCTCAGTGTACCTATTTCATCTGCATTGTTGCTATTTTCATTTTGTCTATCATGATATTTGTGTCCTAATTTGGCTAATTTCGGCATCAGTTCACCTTTCATTCTTAATGATTACTCTACGTACATTACTTAATTTATTTGCATCTATATATGTGCATACTGCGTTGCCTACTAAGTTCTCCATGAAGTGTATGTTTGTACCATGAGGTTATTGTTTGGGTTTAGTTGGGCTGTATAGAAAGCTTTCAACACATCTCTATAATCCTCTCTAGTCTATTTTATGTGTTTTGCCTTAGGTAGTGTTTTCATTGGTGTTACTACAAGTCTAGAGTTAGGGTTATCCTGGTTCTGGTTACTTGGTAGTTCGTTTTATTGCGAGTTTATTCCTGCAGCAGATTTTTTTACCTCACCCTGGTCCCCCTCTGGTTAACACGGTGCTTGTCCCAGGCGATGACCAATCTGGCATAAGTTTTGGCTTGTCATTAAGGCATTGACAGTGACAATAGGAGACGAGTCTGTTTGTACAGGGTTGACATTTTGACATGACACCACTTCCTTGTTCTTTGTCATATTGTAGGCTAATAGATCGAAAATCGCCTCTATTTTTTTAGTAACTATGTTTCAAGACATAACTGTTTAGTGATGTTTTAAACCGAGTGACTAAATTACTCCTTTTTATATTCGTTTGTGGGAAGTCACTTTGTTTTTGTTTGGTTTGGCATCGCTTGTGACAAGTGTTTTTATTTTCTGTGTGTGTACATGTAGGCATTATTTATGTTGCTTGTAAATATTAGCATGTGCACATGAATGTATGGACAGTTGGATGTATAGGTAATTATTCAGTTTACATACTTACTGTGTACTTGGTGTGTTTGGTGTCTTTTTCCAGGGTTCCTGGTGTTGGTTTCAACATCCTGTGTGTATTACATTGAGATATCACACTGAGATAACTACACTATTTAACAAAAAATTTTCCAATTTTTTAGTTCCTTTGCTTTAACAGAACTTTTGCTGCAGTTGTATCACAAAGTTTTCCTTCCATTGCACCAATGTTATTGTGGATTAAGTTTGTTTTGTGGAGCTTCTTAGTGTACATCCATGATATTATTGTTATTGTCCATCTTTACATTCTGAAGTGGTTAAAAATATTACTCATCATGGATTTAATTCCTGGGATAATTCAAAAACTTACTTTTTCATGGCATGTATTAGTGACTTTTGCAAACATAATCATATTTTATAGAAAACTGCATAGAAGGTAGGCTTTTATGGCATCTATAAAAACAAATTATTAGCTAAAACTAGCAGCTAGTCTCTCAGCTTAGGAATTGGTGATTTATCTTAAGTCAGATCAGAAACAGGACTAAAATATTGAAATGCAAACATTGTAGGTTCCATCAATATTTATTTTTGGTCCCATTGTTTTACTCTGAATATTCTAAGTTTGAGATATTTGAACATTTACGGTCCACTGTTCCTTAGCTTTTGCATTTCAACTTGTGTCTTTTCTTCTATTGCATTTGAAGAATAGGTTACACAATACTTCAAATATTAATAACGGGGGAAAGTTCACAGAAGTGACAGTAATCTCAATAACACCTTGAAAACCTTTCATTAATAATGTTTCATGTTGTGACCAAATTGGAGAACTGCTGCTCTAAAGAAAACATGTTTATGAAGATGACATAACTGCTTTGGATGATTTAGGTTGAATATATCAGAAGTGAACAAGTTACATGATTAATGAATATGTTAAGAAAATAGTTGTAAGAATTCTTTGTAATGAAGATGGGAAAGGGCATTACAACATAATTCATTTATTCTTCTTCACTATATACTGACTGGTCTAGTTCATTATGCTTGCCTCTGTTATGGTCAGCACATACACCATTTGATAGACTAAAAGCTGGGTAACCAACTACAACATGACTTGATGACATGTTGGTCTGTAACTATCACAAAAGCAAATAACACATTAAAATGTACAGCATTTGGTTTGCTGAAAAATTTGGGCAGCACTAACAACTCCTGAAAACCTGTATCTGTGCTATAAACTTGCTTCCCTGGCCTACTAAACAATGACAATAACACTAGCAATTGAAGATGGGATCTCTAAAAGAGATTAAAATAAGCTGGAATGAAATAACACTTATTTTAATGTAGAATTGAAATCAATCTGAATAAAATGTTCCAAACCAGAATAGCATTAGAAACATTAATTTCTGGTTTATACATTTATTGTTGCATGATATCTCTGCACCATCTTTCTTTTTCCCTATCTTTTGTCTAAATCTCTCTTTGCACCCTTCTAACATTTTTTCTCTCCAAGGTCTTCATTCAATTTGATAGATAATCCTATTGAGAAAGATCATTTATTTTAATAGAGCATTACATTCTGCTGGTTATTCATCATAGTTTTGGTCACAGGCAGCATTTACTTCCACATATTATGCATTATTGTTCAATGGTTTTCTTTCATAAATAAATGTCACATCTAAATCCTAAACTCTGCAAGCTTCTCCTTTTCCCTTTAACATTTTTAGTCAACTTGTTTTCTTTTCTTTTTCATTGTGCAATTCTGTTTCAGTTCTTCCCCAACTTTCCACGCTATCTAGCTTCTAATTACCATTCTTCATTGCCACCTCTCCTCTTGTTTTCTTGCTTCACTTTATGCTCGATTTACTTTATATTTCACCAATGTACTGTTGATAACAAGAATGGTTGGAGAGAACTGAGATATCATTCCAGAGATGTTCGTGTGTGTGTGTGAATGCGAGCATGTATGTGTGCACACACCTGTGCATGTGTGTGTGTTCGTCAATGCAAGTCATTGACAAAAGAAACAGATGACACAGAAGTGCCAGTATGGCATGTTGATTGAATGGAACAGCTTATATGAAATGACATATAGCAATATGAAGCAGCAGAAGGAACTGAAGCAGTAAGTGCATATACAGCTGAGAAAATGTTTTCACTAAGTAATTATGTCAATAAGATGCTAAAACCCTCACTGTCGACAACCTCAAAAATTACGCTCCAATATGACTAGCTCGGTCCTATTTGTGGGTGAATCTTGATGAATTGCTGGTCAGCTAGTTATTAGCAAAAGATTCATACATGATGTGCATAAGCAAGCACACACATACTCATTCACAAATGCATATACACAAGGTTAACCAATACTCAGTGGCAACAAAAGCTGCTCATGCATAGTAGAAACCAAAACTGTATATTATTATTTTTATTATCAGTTAAGGTGGCAAGCTGTCAGAATTGTTACTGTGCTGGGCAAAACGCTTAGTTACATTTTGTCCATCTTTATGTTCTGAGTTCAAATTTCACTGGGGTTGATGTAATCGACTTTCCCCCTCCCCTGAAATTTCTGGCCTTGTGCCAAAATTCGAACTCTCTGTTATTGTTGATGATGATGATGATGAGAAGTTAAGGTGGTGATTTAGCAAAGTTGTTTGAGAGTTGGATATAAAACCTTCTGATATTTGTTCTAGCTCTCTGCCCTTAAGTTTCAAATTCTGTTGGGGTCAACTTTGTCTTCTATCCTTTTGGTCTTAATAAAATATAGGCTGGGGAAAAAGTTCATACGCCGTATTAAAATAATGAACTGAATGAACACACACACCACAAAAATATATAAAAAAGCATTATTTTAACATGGCGCACAAGCTTTTTCTTCAATCTAATACTAGTCAAGTTCTGGAACTTTTCTTCCACCTTTACCTTGTCTCAATCAGCTTTGTCAAAGGATCTAAAAGTGACATTACATCAGTTTTTTTCCTGCCACTCTATGAACTCATGTAGAACGATATGCGGCAAATATATAACAGGTGTTCAAAATACTTTCATCCATTATGAAGGGGTGGGGCTAGAATGATGGCAATGGAGGAGTACCACATTGCCTCCAAATACTTTATAATATATTAGATTCACCCCATTAGGTTCTGAGTGTAATCGAGTCAGCTGTACCTGCATAAAATTCTATCAACTATAAATGACCATTATTAATAAATGGAAGTAATTATTATTATAGTAAATTATTGGTCACTTAATAAAGTATGAATTAAAGATGGTTCATTAACATTTCTATTGACTTTTCCATTTAATAATCCAGATTACAGTTTTGTTTTGATATCTTTGCATGTGATTAATAATTATTACTTCTTTTGTGTCATTGTCCTGAAATAAAGACATGTGGTTTGTTTTTCTAGTTCTAGGTATATTATGGGTCCATTCCTTAGATACTATTTTATATCTGGTTTGAGCCACCAGCTGATAGATTTGTTTTTCTCCATTCATTTCTGAGTGATTATCTCCTGTTTTGTAGCAACACTATCATTCCTAATCTCATCCAACAGTCCAACCAACAAATAAATAGATGCATATATTTTTTCTTGCTTGATTAATTGCTTAAGTGTTTACTTTGATATCCTTGAAAATACTAGGATGTTACAAAAATCCCAAAGTACTTTAACACGAGGCAAATGGAAATAGAAATATAGGTTATACACAAAATCAAAAGCATCTTCACACTCATATTGTTATCTCAGCATGGTTTCTTTTAAATATTGGTAGTTATAATAATTAGTGATAGAAAATATATCAAATACCGATCAATGTAAGCTAAATGTTTTCAGTTGAATATTTCTCCTGCTATGAGTAGAAGTGAAGCAAGATATGTATCAAATGCAGCACTGCTTGTTTCTTCCAGTGTGTTTCAGACATAGCGCTGCTGTTTTCATATTGACTTTATTAATATCATAGTGATGATATGGTCATCAATTCAATTTGGCAAATTGAACTCTAAAAAAAGCTACTGATTAAATGGTTGTTTATACAAATCTTTTAAAGGAAGTGATATAACTTCAGGATTCCTTTCTCATTACTGATTGCAGGTAAACCCCCACCACCATCTTTTAGTTGAATGATTATAAATGTCTGAATTTGCAAAGAACAAAAAAAGAAAGAAAAAAAACTATCCCATCCATGTTAGCATGTGAAGATAACTTATTAACTCTGAACTGAAGTCAGACATGAAACCAATAATTTTTTTCATTGTTTGACAGGTACAAGTTTTAGCCCACTTCTGTACCATCCTTATATGTATGTAGCTTTGTTTTGGTTCTGCCATTTGATGTTCATTGGCTGCAATCAGGACTTGATTGGGAATTCCTTTCCTCATTAATCTTTCACTGAAAGTATTAACCTTCAACTATTTCATGCATATATTTTTTAAAGAACTCAAATTTAATTCTTATTATTTTAAAGTCCTAATGATAGAATTTTTCTTATGAGACATGCTCTATGTGACCACTTAACCTCGTAGAAATAGCAACTTAATCTACCCCAAATTACCCCTTATCATTTTATAATACAGAAAAATACATAGGTTAATTTGGCCCCTGATACTTTATGCTTGAAATAAGATAGGATGGTCATGTCTAAAACACCTTCGGTTATAGATCTGCTCATTAGAACTAACTTGGAGTCAAATAACAATTGTCTGTCTCCTTAATTGGCCATTAGCATGGCTTCCATAAAGTCAAATTAATATTACTCATCTGCGGTCACTCTCAGGTAAGTTGTTGTAGTGGACATAAGAAAAGCTTTCAGTTGTGAAATCTCCTATTTAAGTTGCCCATTTAGGATTCATCTCAATTCTTGATCTGAAAAATCTGTTATATTGTATCATGACAGCATGTGCTAAGAGGGCTCTCTCTATCCCATACTTTCTCAACTTGAGTGCATTTCAGTGTTTGGTAATAATATCTCTCACAGTCTTATTGTACATTAATGTCTTACCTATTTCTAACAGTACATACTTCTGTGTAGATGAACTAATTTTCGCTTCCCTTAATCTTCTGTTCACACAGACAGCCTAAACACATTATACCAGACATAAAGAAGCTTTTATGAAGACAGAGTGACCTAAACCTATGCTTTATCAGGGACAAAGCAATCTTATCAGTGTCTTTCAACAATACAAACACAAGACTTACCAAGTGAACATTGTTGCATTACTCTTGTCTCGAATAATGCATAAATAAAATCCACTGAGTCATCACCATTGCTAACTTTCACAACCTCTGATATCTCATGGTGACCAACATGTAACAGCATTTCCAAATTAATATCATTTGGCAGTTCCTATATCATTTGGCAATTCTCTACAAACATTGAGTAAAATCCCCATTGAGGTATGGCTTACCTCTGTGGGACAGTGTTTGTGCTACACATGCAAACATTATAGACCATATTGAAAAGAAGTTCATTTGACTGATTGACAAAGCTTTACCCACCAATACACTTCAATCACTAGCACGCAGATCCATTGTTACTCTCCTGCCTCTCTCTCTCCGACTACTACTGTGGCCACTGCTTCTATGAAATAGTTAACTGCAAATTCTGTTCATTCAGGACTACCTGTTCCACCCATCTAATTTGTCCTCCATCAGCCTTACTCTGAAATACCCTCCAGATCTTAAACTAAATATTTCACCCCGCCCTTCTATCCTAGAACTGCAATACTTAGAACTTCACCCCCATCAGTGTTTTTCTTGTAAACATCATGCTACAGCTATTTTAATACATCAGCCATACTGACTTCAGGGTGTTTGCAACGGTCAACAGTACTGTTCTACATTCTTTTACTTACTTATTTAAAAATATTGATTGAGAGGCATAAGAATTAAATGTAGTAATGAGTATTAACAAATGGTTTATGATGTAGCAATAATCATATTGAGGCACCAACAATAACATTGGTTCAATTCTCACTAGGCACTCACATTTTATTGTCTTCTACTTTCACTTTGTGTATTTGTAAGACACTTTAAAAATCATGAACATCTATTTATTCTTTATAGTAGAAAGTTACTATTCTGTAGAGAGTGCAACCATTAACTTAAAATCAGGAGACATTTACTGTTATATACTTCATTGCAAACATTAGCCTAAAATTGATAGAGAAATCCATTGCAATGTATGAAGTGCAACCATTTAACTGAAAACTAGCAGAAATTCTCTATTAAGGAGGAGACAATGAAACCATTAGCCATCTGTCCTTAGTTTTTTTTTTCAGTGATACTAATGGTTGTAATAAAATAAAATTGTCATCTAGTCTGACAACTTCAGTTTGAGAAGCGAGATTGCTTGATTTTGAATATTTTTAGTGTAAACATCTTTGATAATCATTTAGTTGTCACTAATTTAAATAGTGTAAATCTTGAAACTTGATTTTATCCATGGCTTTCTCCAAAAAATTTTTAATTTCCATTTTTAATTTAAACTGAACAAAGAGTATTTAAGACTATTATTTCTTTTTTTTTTTTCATTAAATTCTTTTTTTTTATATACTTTTGAATATTTTCAAACAAGCATGGTATATTGCTTTCACTTTCATATGATTTAATATTTAGCTGTCAGCATTCAAACATTGTTATTATGTAGTTTTGTAAAATTCAATATATAATAATATTGTTTTTCAGATTATATGCAAGCACATCCTACTATTTTGCCTTCAGTCTTCATTAAAAAAAAAAAAGTCCTTCTGAAATTTGTTTTAACCAAATAAGATATTTTTCTTGGTTTTTGAAACTAACTCAGCCTAGAGCTATGAGCTATACATTATTTTGAGTTTTGTTTTTATTCTTATTCATTTGAAGTAGTTCTTTTCTTAAACCAGAGGATATTATTTCTTTACCACTTTTGACATTGTTCCAGTTATAATCAGCATTAGATACTTTTTTGCCATTTTTAATTCTAATCTTCAACTGAAATATATCCTATCTTATTTATAATCCATTGGAAGAAAAAGAAATTGTTATATTTACAGCATATTTACACATTTATTGATACATTAGATAAACCACAAATAAAACTTCCTTTTGCAAAATTGATAAAGTGGGTGAATTTACAACTGCAATATTTCTTTGATTCAAAGTATATACATTTATTTGCTGTGATTTACTCCCTAATGTTTGTTCACACATTGAAGAGTCACAAAGTTAAGAAGACTATATTTATCTGAGTTGATGAGTTATGAATTTCTACCTTGTCAATGACTTTTTCATAGAAAAGTTATAAAGATCTTGTCCTATATTCTTCATTGGGAAATATATGTACAAGCATCTTGACCACTCTGAAAATTAATAAAGGACTTTATACTAATGTGTTCAAATCCTGTCACATGTGATCAGTAAATATTCATATGTTAACAAGCAGATTAAAACAAATCAATTGTTGGCAGCTTTTTTAATCTAAATAATGGCTGCCAGCTAAGGAGATGAACCATCTTCAAAATAACGTCTCTTGGGAGGCTAGTAGAGGAAAAAAAAAGTTTAACACTTTACCGTTTATGATTCTTTTTTCTTTTTAGGAAAATATTCAATCTCAAAAACAAAAAAAATGTTCACAAGCTAAAAAGTCATTTAAAGAAATTGCTTGTGAACCAGTACATCTCAGACAACATGTATATTATTCAGTACTGATACAGAAATCTCATGCTAGAACATATTCTGGACATTAATCTACCTCAAAAACCAAGCAGGTAATGTAGACAAGAAACTGATACCAGGCAAATAACATCAAAAATGATTACTGTGTATCAGAACCACCAGTGAAATTATCTTATAATAAGTTTCTATTTTGTAACATTTGGTTCTCTACAACTATATGATTCCAAAAGGAATGACATGAACACAAGCAAAATTGTTCAATGATGTAGAACTGTTTCTATTAAAAGCTACTTTTGATATGACCTTGTATTAACATTTAATTAATAAAACACCATTCATGTCTTAAAAAATTTCTACTATGCTGAAGCAAGAATCAGCTATGTTTCAGTAACTCTGATGGAAGCAGTCAAAGGGAAATGATAAAATAGATTGTAGTTGTAATTTTCATATAGTAATAACTGCTTAGACTACTATGGTTAGTTGATGGTGTAGGGAATCTGTACTTTGTATGATTTTTTTTTAGGGTTTTCTTTTAGGAATACAATAGCAAGAAATTAATATTGTTGGTTAACTACAAAAGTTAATTTCAGTAGATTCTTTGAGCAAGTTTAGAGGTGTGGGGAGGTTGTGCTATTTTTGTTTCAAATATTGATTCATTGTAATTGATTTTTATATTTTTTTCAAATGGTAGAATGAATACGAAGGTTTTTCTGATATTCAAGTGGCCTACTCTTGTTCATGCAAACTGTTCAGTGATTTCTTTATGAAGTGCAACTCATGCATGCGCATATGTACACATCTTTTTGTGTAAGGTAGATGTGTTATGATTTGACTAAAATAAACAGATGTTTATTTTATTCACCATGAATAAGATAATTATTCAACAAAATACAAATTCTAAAATCTAAGATATCAAACTATAAGGTACTTATTCCAGCCCCATCTTCTGCTGCATTTCCATGAACTTAGTTTAGAATCCTTTCTTTTTTAAGCCACAAAAGTCTTTCTATATGAAGATGAGGATGTTTACATAATGTATTCAATACCAGTATTATGAGTTCTCTTTGCTTTTCATAAATACTGTAAAGATTAATAGAAAGGATTTGGGGAGCTGTCAACTTTTAGATCTTAGCATCATTATTATCATCATTTTAAATCTTCTTTTGCATGTAGCATGACCTGGATGGGTTTTCTAAGTTTCAGTCAGTTCTTATCTAGAATTACTACTCTCTTGGACAGATTGCTTTCATGTTTTATTTTGGCGTGGTGTTTATTACTGGATACCTTTCCTATCTTCAACTGTTTTACAGTGTGTACTGGATGCATTTTTTGATCCCAGTACTAGAGTGGTTGTCTTGTCCCTGACAAAATTAATGGAGTACCTTTTTCCTTACACTGTTTCCATTCACCATTTTCTCTTTACCTCACAACTGGGTGAGAACAGAGCCAGAGTTACTGGAGCAAGAGTGAGGTAGTGACTGTTACATGATGGTTGTTGGTAAGGAGATTAAAGAGTGGGATGAAAAAAGAACCAGTGAGAGTGATAGATGAGTGATAGAACTAGAGCAAGAGGTGATAGAGAAGGAGGAGGAAGTAATGAGAAAGATGATTGTGGGTTAGGAGATTGAACAGAAATGACATGAATAATGTGATGGGTAACAGGGAGTGCTGAAAGTGAGATTTATGGCTATCAACAAATGGTAGAGAGAGTAATGTGTGTGTGAGAGAGAGAGATTAATGGATACCATGAAGATCAGTGGTGGTAAGAGAGTGTGAATAAGAGGAGTAATGGGAGAGAGAATGATGGGTAGGAATAGAAAAAAGTCGATGGTAAATTGGGATTGAATGCAAATAGAGCCAATACAATGCTATCTCTCATTACACTGGTGGCATGATGGGAAAGAGATAGAGTGACAGTAGAAAGATACATTGGTAAAAGTGGAAGTAAGTGATAGATGAGAGAGTAATGAGGATTAGAGGAGGTTGGCAGATGGAGACTTAATATGAATAAAGTGATCGAGAGAAACCCATATATAAACATCATCCATCCTGATCTTCATCACCACCAACATTGCTTTTTTTCTCTGTTTTTCCGTGCTTGCATAGATTAGGATAGTTTTTTTTTTTTCACCAAGTGCAGCATTAATCATTTGGCTGGGTTTTCATACCGGTTTTGAAGATGATGGTGTGACCAATACATTTTGTATAGAATTTGGTAGGTATAAACTTTGTAAGAATGTCTGCTTTTCTCTATGAATGATGTAAACATTAGTGAAAAACCAGTACTCTTCAAACAAAATCCTCTGATTTACAGACACTGATTTGTTGCTCTTGTTAAAAATGTAGTGAACCAGTAAGTGACCTACTGGAAACCTTTAACCAATGATTCATAAATTACAATATAGAATATTAAATAAATTTGTTAATCAAGTTGAATTATATACTGGTTAATGATTTTATTGGAAGTAGATTAAACTATTTGTAATAATGGCTTTTAAATTGTACAGTCTCATCCTTGTATAAATGTTAAATCTTAGGAGCATAACTTTTTAAAAATTTTATTTTATTATTGCTCCTAGGCAAACTGAGGTTGATTTCCAGCCTGATGGATTCCTTAGGTTCAGAAAGAGCTGACTGTTTTTTTGTTTTTTTTTCACTTTGAATATTTTGAAACTTTTCAAACAGTAATGAGCATGTTTGTATTTTAAGATCTTTTCTGTGTGACTGCACCTGTGGAAATTTCAAAGCTTAGTGAAAATTTTAAAATTTGGTATATCGATGTAATTTTTCATGCAGAATCTCAGGGGGTATTTAACTTTTTCTAGAAAATTTTTAAAAAATAGTTACAGAAGTTTAAAGTTCATCATTTTTACTCAGTCAGAAAACAGGATTTGGAAGTTGTCTTTTTGTGCATGGCAGCAAGTTATGTCAACTGTAAGCAAATGAAATATTGGTGGAGTTCTGCTTTACGCATGCCATATTACCCCTCATAACTTTATTCTTTTTTTGGGAATTTTCAGAAATTTTTTTGTGAATTTGTATTCTACCCATGGGAATTCATATGATTATGCAAAAAAGAAAAAAAAGTTGGTGCGGGATTTAAGGACTATTTAGCTATTATTTTTAGCACATCTCACAGCCACCATTTAATAAGCACTAAATGACCACCTAAGTAAGCAGCTTGGTAACAACTTGGCTTGTTACTATGGAAACAAGCATCTATATGCCTGTGACTTGCGGTTGGCTAAAATTATCCAGAATTTGCAAACTTTATAAGCTATTAACTCTTTATTTACTGATTTATGACAAAAGCGAATTTCATGTCAATGATTAACATACAAGACTATATCATTACATCAAATATGAAATCAATTGGAACAGAAATTGAAGAAATTGAAAAGAGGCAGCCAATCAGAAAATATGTGTATTTTAAGATTGCAACAATTGAAGACTTCACTCATTTTACACTTAAAATTCCTGATATGGTTAGCCCTTTAGCATTTAAAACTAACTGTATCAGGCCCAAATATTCTACCTGTTTTATGTTCAAGCTGGCCACATTAGACCTCCCACACCTACCCGACAATGTTATTCTAAAAATAGATGATCACATCATCAAAATTTTACTGCTCTAAGGTAATGCATGATAATTCAAAACAGTGCAAATGAATAAGCATCACATTTCATAGAGTAATCTGAATACTAAAGGTTTAATATTTATATTGAAATAATAGTTAAGTAATTGATTTTTTTCTTTTTGGTGCAGCTGTAGTTTTACAAATGGATTGTCTTCATCATCAGGAAAGTTTATTTGAAATAAAGTAAAGCATTTAAAATTTAGCTGGTTAATGTTTTTTTTTTAATTCAATTTGATTTCAAAATAACTATAAGGCACATTCTTGCCCACATATCTTTGTAATTGAATAGTCATTGGTTTGTTCTTTCCATTTTTTTTATAAAGTGAAAGTGCAGTCTTTTCAGATATTTATAGTTTGTTTTGATTTTAGGATTTCATGTTTACAATAACATGATAGTTTTTCAAAATGAACATGACATAGTTTTCCAAAATGATATATAGGTGTCAGGTAATAAAAAATAATTGGGAAAAAAACATTTGGTCTAATATATTTGTCTGTACTGAGAGAAAAACAAAAAACTACAAATTTGATATATTTTCAATTTTGATATTCAAACCTACTTATTAATTGCCTTTAGCCTAAAATAGAGTTTAGCTGATAAATTTAATAACAATGTCAAAGATATGTCATATTTTCCTGTAAACTAAATAATTTATTTGTAACTTTTCAATGTCAGTGATCATCAGACAGTTTGTAGGATTTATAATTCTTCAAATAATAGATACAAAAAGGAAATCACTAGTGTATTTTTTTTTTTTTTGCTATTTTATGCTTGTAATTTTTAACTTTGTAATTCATCGCTGTCTAGTTTTCATTAATGACATCAGTTTGAAGTACTCCAAATAAAATGGTATTGATTGAATGAAATAATTGCAAGATTAAGGGGAAAAAATGAAAACAGTAATTAAAATATTTATATCCTTAGCTTTTACAAACATAGCTTCAATTACCAGCTCAATTTTTCAAGCAGGTATACTGATGAGAGTAAATAGTGAAGTACCCTACCATACAATGTCAATCTAAAGATAAACAGCCACATCATCAAAATCTCAAAACTGCAAGATAATGCATGATTAATTCAAAACAGTGGGAATAAATAAGCATTACATTTGATTTTATACATGAATTTTAAAACATTTATAGAACAGTGATGCCCTATTTCTTTCTAATGTCTTAGATGAGGAAGGGCACTGCCCATGACCTTTTCCAGGGCTTTGTCTAATACCCATGCAATTTACATAAGAGACTCTTAAAATAATGACATGCAATTAATTACCAAGAAGTTTCAAGCACTATGTTAGCAGCTTTCTAACATGTTGCAAAATGGATACAGAAGCCTGGGGAGATTGCAGTCTCAGATGCATTCTGTGTAAAACCTAGCAATTAAAATAATGATTCTGCATTTAATGTGCGAATTACTCAACAAGCAACAATGGATTAAATCCCAGATATCTATCATTAATCTTTAAGGTTCAGCCTTTCATTCCTGAATTGAAATAAAACATTCCAATCCTTGAGATTCAATGAACTCAGCTGTTCAATATCCCCCTTTAAAGCATAAAAGATATGTATGGAATAAATGTGAATACATTCAGATTAAATTTAGATAGTGTACTGTTTATTATTCCAGATGAGTATGCATTGTACTCAGGAAGCACATTTAAGGGTTTACACTCCCTCTCACACCAAACCACAAGATAAATTGGGAAACCAGTGACACCTGTGTCCTTATGTAAGAAAAGGTAAACAATTACATTATCGAGAAGCTACAAGATGACGCATGATTAATTTAAAACTATTTTGAACACAAACCTGTTTGATCAGAGCTAGCACAGGGCTAAAATAACTAGTCAACCCTAGAGTGATGACAGGCAAAGAAAACACTATTATTCCAACTCAAAACACTTTCTTACTAGACATAGAGGCCCAGAGTTATAGTTATTAAAAAAATGTTTCTAATTAAAAAAAAAGAAAAGTGTGATGTTCTTGCCTTTCACATTAGCAGCACATGGGAAATGGAAGTTGCTTCGACTTTGAATTGAAACTGGGTCATCCACAAATGGATGAATGGTAAAGTTGACCTCAGTAGAATTTGAAATCTGTACTCAGAAATTAAAGACAGATGAAATGTTGTTAAGCAGTTTGTTTTGTGTGTTAATGGTTCTTCCACCTTAGCACCTTAATAATAATAATAGTAATAGTAATGGTTTCAAATTTTGGCACAAGGTCAGCAATTTTGTGTAAGCAAGCTAGTCGATAACATCAACCCCAATGCTCAACAGGTAACATATTTTACCAATCCCTGAAAGGATGAAAGGCTAAGTCGACAATAATAATATCTCTTATAAAAGCAAAAATATGTAATCTTCAAGGTTTGAAGTTATGTTAATGTTTCCCATAAGAATCAATACAAAGTGTATGTAGATGTATGTATACTTGCAGATAAACAAACATGTACACTTGAAACTGAGTACTTACATGTAAGAAACATACTCGCTAAGTGGATATGAGTTCAGATTCACTACAGTTGCTTCTTATTTTAACATGCTTTTGTTCTCATAAATCTCCAGGATTCTCCATCAGATTCATCAGGAACCTGGAACTTTGTGTCAGTCCATAAAAGCCACATTAGAAGACTTTGAAGACATTTACATTTTACATACATTCTGTTCACATCAGTTTGACATACAGGTGTGTTAGGTAGTTAAATAAAACGACAGGGAATTTATGTTATGTCAGAAAGGTTCACATGGCTAAAAATATATCAGGAGGAAATTCTGATATACAAGCAAACCAAGATACACACACACACACACACCTTGATCAATCAAATAATATTCAACATCAGCCTAAGGTATTAAGGATTTGAATTCACTGATATAATCAAAAACAGTAGGAAGCTTTTTGTCTATATTATGAGTTTCTCTTTTATCCCTGCAATGTCAGTTTGAAGTGAATTTACCCTTCCCTCTGCTGATATCAAAATGAGTTATTTGGAATTATAATTATATTAGTTCTAATGCAGAGATAACATGCAAGATATTTTTACTTATTATCCAGATTTTTTGATCTTCCGATAGTTTCCAAAAGATGCTATCTCTGAATCTATACTATAAAAGGCATAATAAATAAAATGTAATCAAACCTTTGATATTCCTAACTAACAAACAACAAGCTATCTACAAAACTGCTGATTTAGGTATAGATCCCAGTAATTAAAATTTTGAGCAGTCCCATATTGCTTGTTACTGCTATTTATCTGAGTATTACTTTTGCTGAAGAGAAAAAATTGGGGGAAAAAAAAAAGACATCATTTGAAAGATTAATTATTCTTAATATACTTATTTACTAATAAGACATTGAAAGTTAAGTGAACTAAGGAAAGCATTGTTGAAGGGGTATCACCTCTATATCTTTACCTGTTTTCCAGTGGCATATTCACCAAGCTAGGTGAAATTTAGAAGTGGGATCTTTGTGGTTTTCGTCACAGTTTGCAATTATCTTTAAAAAAACTTTTTTAATGTATCATATAGATATAATTTTTGATGCTGAATCCGAATTTGTTATTCATTTATTCCAGAAAATTTGACAAAAATGTTACAGGTGTTCAAAGTTTGATAATTTTCAGCCAATCTGAAAACAGCACATTCACTGCCTCTTCCATCATCAGAAGCAGGTGGGGTGGGGGGCATTGGCATGTCAAAACATTGCTAGAAATAACTGTCAAAATATTAGAATATACACAAATGAAGTTAACAACATTTGTGAGCAAATTAAATATTTGAAAGCTATGAACAAACAAACCAACAAGAGTTGCTAGAAATAAGTCAAAGGTTTGTTTAAAACAGACATTTATTAGTTTAAAAAAATTCAAGAATGAAAGTTTGCAATACTTTAAAATTTTATAAAATAAAGTAGCTGTTTCTGTGCCGTCAAAAATGACAGCTAATTGTAGTATTTTATATATAAATATGGATGGTAAGTCAAATTAATACACTTGTCAGTGTTCACATACTTACCTTGTACATACACACACATACACACATAGAGCTGAAATGCTGTTTGATTTTTCTTTTCAGCATTGAATGTTCATCTTCCCACCACTTTGCTATCACTTCTTCCTTCCTTATTCACCTATCACCCCTTCCTTTCTCATTCATATGTTGTGATGGAGAAAAACATGAGTATTATTGTAATAGATTATCTTTCACATATCTCCTCCTTTTCCTTGTGCACATGTGCAATATTTTTGGTTACTATGGAAACAGAGTTTTTCGCCATGGTGATGTATAAAATACTCGCTTCTGAATGGCTAAAATACCCAAATTTTGCAAATTTTAAAGGCTAATAACTTTTTAATTATGGTTATATACAAAACACAAATTTCATTTTCATAATTAGGATACAAAACTTAATCCACATACCAAATTTGAAAACAATTGGAACAAAATTGTAAACAGTGATGAAAACCACAAAGATCCTAGAAGTGTGAGAGATGATGCACTGAAATCAGCCATCTCTACTGGAATAGGTGGAGTATAAAAAATTATTTTGTCACTTATGAAATTAGCTGTGCATGTTGAATATTCAAAACAACAATAAAGAAAAGTGTTATTTTCTCCCCCTTTAGCTACATAATTGGTTTGGTTTAATTGCCAATAAATAGCTATGATAAAACCAATTTTTAGATGTCTGATTCATTAAAGAAATATGCTTCCTGGTAATAAAAAGAAGCAACTAATTTCTGATGAGTAAGCTTTAAAATGATTATTGAACCATATCTAAATGGGTGTTAACATTTATTGCTGCTTGGCAGACCTTGGGAAGATTTTAAATATTATTTGCTTCAGAGGTGAATGACACACATTGTAGACAAAAATGGTGTTCTGAGTAAACTTCTTTGTTGTGGTGGATACTCTGCTTTGGGGAGGAGTTATAGCAGGAGTAGGTGAACGGTGGGTTGAACAAAATAATTATATTGGATTAAAATTTTAGATTCAAAACAATTTTTTCATAAGAACTATTCAAGCCATGACTGCAAGTAAATATGTGGTAATATTATATGCATATGAAAGGTGGTCAACTAGCAGAATTGTTAGCACACTGGGGAAAATGATTTGTGGCATTTCGTTCCTCTTTATGTTTAGCGTTCAAATTTTGTTATGGTCAACTTTGCCTTTCATCCTTTTGAGGTTTATAAAGTAAGTACCAGTCAAGCAATGGGGTCAATGTAAATGATTTACCCTCCCCTGGAGTTGCTGGGCTTGTGCCAAAATTTGAAATCAATTTTATATTCCTATGAATATCACTGGTATGGCAAAAACAAGTGTTAGACTAAGTGTATTTTAGTATTTAGTTTAATTTTTCTATGTTGTGTTCAAATTCTGACAATAAAACCAGTAATGTACTTGGGTTAGCTCATTTGCTATGGTTGTTCCCCAAAATTAAGGTGGCTGTGTTAAGTGGGTCACATTAAAGTGGTATGCAGCTAATTTGTTAAATGCCCCCCCCCCCCCCCCCAAAAAAAAACAGAGGCCATTGCAGTAATGATAAAAGAAGCAGAGAGAAGAGTTGGTGTGTCTGGAAATTACAGTTGTAGAGTATGCATGAATGAAGCTTTGCCAATCAGCTAAATGACTGCTCTCTTTGATGTAATCTTGGTTGTTTGTATATGCAGAAACAACACTGTTCTCAAGAACACAACACACAGCCCAGTCCAAGAATTGAACTCACTACCTCATGATTGTGAGCCCAATGCTCTACCACTGACCCATGTGCCTTATAAGGTCAGTGAATTATATATAAAAAAAACAAAAAAACCTCAAGAAGTCAGAGTTGAATTAGTCAATAGATTAAGTACCAATATTATCTTGGTATCAATTCAGTTGTCCCTAAATATTTGCCTGTCAATGTCTTTCCATGTATCTAATGTAAAGAATCAATAATATTACTGCCACCAATTATAAAATAATGTCTCCTATTACTATGCATTCATTTTACCAGCCACTATATCTCTAAATTTAAAGCCTTTGACACACACACGCACACAACTATATTATATATGAATGCTATGCAGGAATTTATTAGAAATTAATAAGTTCAAGTCTTATGTGATGTTTTCTTACAACACTTGTTACTGGGAGGATATGTTATTGCAAATAAATATTTCTTGAATAGTGTAAGATTTCATGAGAAATTGGAATGAAAAGTTCAAAAGGAAATTTGTGTGTATATAGTGGGTAGAACAATTAATCCTAGCCACAGTTTAGCTATAAAACTATATAATAGATGAATTAATGAAATTGATTATGCTGTTCTGGTTGTAAGTGAGAGTTGAGAAAGATTAGTAGAATTTGTAAAGAAAAAAAGCCTTTTTATCAGGCCATCAGTTTAATAATAATAATAATAATAATAATAATGATAATAATGATAATAGCAACAACAACAACAACGCTCTGTTCTTCACTTGTTGCATTACTACATCATATACTTTGAACTATATTACTCTAAGGAAATCCTTTTGTTTTTTAATCTAGTTTCTATGTTAGTGTAAATTCTCTCATCGCCTCCCTCTTACTCTCCCTTCTCTCTCATGCACTCACTTGTACACAGAGGCAAGAAACAAGAGATAAATATAAACAAAAACAATATGGGTTTGTGTAGGTATTACTCCACATAGTTAATTAAAAAAAAAGCAACAGAAAAAAACAAAACAATGCAGTAGTAATAAGCAAGATTGAGAAAAAATACACCTCAGTTTAATAATGCCTATTAGTTGATGGAAACTCCGACTGCCTATCAGGATTTGGAACAGCTTGTGAAAACTAAGTTTTTAATGAGCTGGAACTGAAATATGTCAACTTGTACTGATGATTCAGTAGCTATTAGCATCTTTTTTTTTTGTTTGTTTTTCTTTCATAGCAATTTTTGATCTCTGAATGCTTGAAAGTTATGAAAGTTTTAGATCATGATGCGAACATTTATACATTAATGATATTAGCTTATTTTATTTACTCACCTTTTTAAAATTAGTTGTTCACTCACACCTTTAACTTACAACAGTGAAATAACTAAAACAATGAGTAAGCCTCTAAATAGTCCAATATGCAGAAATAGTGGATATTTTTCATTTTCTTCCAGCCACTTGAAGATTTTTCAATTCTCAATAGACTGTCTTCAAATTTTCCATGCATATACTCTTACTCTTTTACTTGTTTCAGTCATTTGACTGCGGTCATGCTGGAGCACTGCCTTTAGTCAAGCAAATCAACCCCAGGACTTATTCTTTGGAAGCCTAGTACTTATTCTATCTGTCTCTTTTGCCAAACCGCTAAGTTATGGGGACGTAAACACCCCAGCATCGGTTGTCAAGCAATGTTGGGGGGACAAACACAAACACACACACACACACACACACACACACACACACACACACACACACACATATATACGACGAGCTTCTTTCAGTTTCCGTCTACCAAATCCACTCACAAAGCTTTGGTCGGCCCGAGGCTATAGTAGAAGACACTTGCCCAAGGTGCCACGCAGTGGGACTGAACCCAGAACCATGTGATTGGTAAGCAAGCTACTTACCACACAGCCACTCCCGCGCATCTGGAAATTTTTTTTGAAAACTTAATAATTAACAAGATAGAAACATTTAGAGTTACATATCTTTAGCCAGTGAAATGAGTCCAGTGTCCTCACAAGCAGAAGTTGAAACAGTTTGCTACCATAGTTGCTATGGCAACAAACAGACTATTGTTAAAGAAAGGAAACCTTGAAAATTGTATAGGTTTTTTTAAAAAAAGAATTTAACTAAAGCAAACAAGCAAAAAGTGATATTGAAGGAAAGTGATGATGAAGTAATATTTTTGACCTGCTGCTAGAAATAACAGCCAGAATGAAACAAGAACTCATAGACTGTCAAAAAAATAAACAGTGTAATGAAATGTTATGAAATTAACTAAATTGAGATATGTAGTGCAGTATCTTTTGAAAGGGTTAAGTGTTCTATGGTGAAATTGGTATCCTAGTACCTCAAGAACATGCAAGTATGCACACCACAGGTCATTGTAAGTAGTTGTTCCTGACAGAATTGATTAACAGATCCATTTTTTTAGTGTATTACAATCTTAAGAAGGTACGGCTAAAAATACATAACTGTAAATGCTTCTAACTTATAAATTAGCATGCAAAACTATGCCAACAGTACAGATTCTGAAAACTTTCAGATTAAGATTTGTAGGTGGAAGAAAATGAAAAAGATCCATAATAGCAGCTAAATCTCTTTCCAATTAACTTTATTCTCCTGAATGGTGGGAGGTACATTAAATAAATGTGATCTTAGATACACAATGTCTAAAAGAACAAAGTGGTCTTTGTTGGACCATCTTTGAATTTGGGCTGTTCAGTCAGGGCTAGTCAACTGGATATTTTAAAGAACACATTAGTTAATGTAGGCACATTATGTCTGGAAGAAGACTGGTTGGTCATGCTGGAATGCTTGTTAGCATAGGTCTGTACAATCAAGGATAACGTAGTTTACAAAATGTGTGTTATACACTTAAAATGTTAAATCAAATACTTGTTTGTCAACTGTCATATTAAGTTGACAGCATACAACTACTTCATCGTATCACTACTGCATAAATCTCTCTGATAGATTTAGAAATGTATTATTTCCAAATACTTGTTATTTAGCTCCAGAATAATACATATAACCAAAAGTATTCAAGCTATGACCATATTGTAATTTTATGTATATTGGAACTACATTGTTCAATGTATTCATCTTTCTTTAAAACAGTAGAATGTGATTTGAGGTAACACAGCTGCTATTTCTATCAAGTCAAGTTACCACACAGGTTCCATTGTTGGTTCATTCAGACACTTGTAGATGTCTTTTTTTTTTTTTTTTTTTTTTTTACTGCACCCATGCTGGGCACTACTTTTAATCAGTTCATATCCAGCCTTGTATTTTTATCAGTCTGAAGGAAGCCGTCAACATCTAATCCAAAGAGTTGTCAACAAATGAAACAATCTGCCAGGATACAGTGAAGCTTTCTAATATTTAAATGTACGTCAGCGTGATACTTATTTTATTGATTGGCTAAATTGTCTTGATATACTAGATTATAAATTGGTGCACACACAGTTAAATAGAAAGGTAAATGGATCTCTGTTGGTGTCAGTGAGTGAGTATTTCAAATATTTGGTTAACTGAGTTACTTAATAAATTATAGTGTATGTGACTGATTATTCCACAAACATTTGTTCTTTTTAACATAAACTCCAGGCACAATCAGCACAGAACTTTGAATTGTATATAGTATATGCAATAGGATTCTGTGCAATATATGTCTATTTGACCCTTGAGCATTTAGATTTCTTTGTCAAATGTATTGCTTATTTATTCACATTGTTTTAAATTAATCAAGATTTCAATGCTGTATTTTTATATTTTTAGAATGACATTGCAGTGCAGGTGTGAGAAGTTGAACCTGGCCAGGTTTAACATAAAATCGATAGAATATTTGGGCTGGAGGATATGGCTAGATTAAATGCTAAAGGGTTGACTTCATTCACAAGGCTTTAACCCAAAACCATGACAAAACACTCTTACCTAAGACATTATGAAAAATGGAATCAGACTCAAGGTGGCATGATTGTGAGGTGAACTTCTTAACCAAACACACAGGCACACACACACACACACACACACACACACACACACACGAGAGAGAGAGAGAAGGCTCTTATACAATATCTGCTTGCCAAATTTCACTTAAGGGATTGGTCAGTCTGTGGTTTTAAAGTAAGCTTGTTGACCACATGGCTACGCCTATACCTATTATCTACATTTTGATATCAATGTAGAAGCCCTTGTCAGTGAATATTTTAAACCTATATTCATTTTACATCAATTTCTTGTTTTTCTCCACCATGATATAGGTAGGAAGGATGAATTTTGGTTTTAACATAGGCATTTGCATATATAAAGTTCATTAGCTTTTACAATTGTGTGCCATTCCAGCTGCTGATTAATCAACCATTAACCATGAAACAGGAGTGGGATCTATGGTCAACCTAGCTGACTGTGGGGACCTGAATTATGTGCCATGGTTTGAATTTGAACCAAATGTTTGTTGAAAGGTTTGAACTCAGAACTCACAGTAATTAATGCTTTTTTCCTGTACTTTCATCAGTAGAGAAACCAAGAGTTATACACATATGAGATGTGTTCAATCTCTTAGAAATCAAATCAAATATGAGATAGCAATGGCTTGAAAGCTAATCTAAATTTGCCATATGAAGCTCTTTAAATAGATCTTTATCAAGTGTTCAGCTGACTGTTGCCATGCCATCATTTTCAGAGCCATGATTACTAATGTAACTAACCAACTTTGTACATAAATATTTAAATCACTGCTAAAAAAGACAAGGAAAATAATTTTCATGATTATTTTACATCTGATAAATGTTATGGTCTGCAATTTTTGATATTTTCATGAATAAAGCCCTTGTTAGCTAAGAATATTGTTGGTCTTCTGGCAAAAAGCGTGACCATTTTTATATGATTAGCAACATGGCATATGTCCTTGACTAAAATATTCAACTCAAATGCATGTTTATTCCAGCTGCATATATATATTACCAAGAAGTACAATCCTCCACTATAAGTACTGGTAAAGGAGTTATATTGTTTGATATTTTGTTTGGTTAGCTTATTGGTATGAACTTATTTAATCTCTAAACAAACTCTGGAATAGACTGGTTTCCTTCCTAGGACATGATGTCTCTCAACTTAGATATAAGCTTCAACATATTCTAATACTTTGTGCTTTCAGTGATATATTGAAAGCAAGCAGGATAATAAACTGATGGTTATTGTTGATTATATTAATATCACTACTTTACTATTGCTTATTCTATGTACTCCAGAATTTATAGAAGGTAAAGTTAATCTTGTTGGGCATTTCAAATTAGAATATAAAGGAATGTTAGCAAATAACTACTGTGAAGTCAGCGTATATAACCTACGCTTTTCATTCTGCAGGGCGGGAAAGCAAAACCTGCATTAAAAGTTATGCTGATGTTTCACAGCAACTTCTACACCAGATGATATGAAACCTGATGCAGAACAAAGACTACATTGTCAGCTAATAATAAACTCTTTTTTTTTTTTTGTAGTAATATTGGAGAATATGACCGCACAGGAAGACAAATGCCAAAGAGTATATGATTTGGTTTGTGCATAAGTCGATCTGCAGGGGATCTCAAACATAGTCAGAGTATCCTTGCGCACAGTTTATAGCACCAGGAAGAGAATAGATATGGGCAATAGCTTTCAGAGGAAGTCTGGCAGCATTGGGACCAACAAGAAATGGAACTGGGACTTCATCAACACCCTCAAGTTCAAAATTTCAATGGACGCAACCACATCCATAAGGAAGTTGGTTTTTGAACTTGAAGTGGACCCCAAAACCATCAGGACAGCTGACTGATGACTTGGGGCTCAAGCCCTACACCAGGACACCGAAACACCTGCTGACAGAACCTGTGAAGGCCAAGAGACTGGAGAGGTGCAAAAAGGTTCTCATATTCCTCAAGAAGAACAGGTCTGTTGTAAACTGCAGAAATGACTGGTACATTGCAGAGTCAACAGCTGACATCAGGGGTACCTTCAGAACAAAAAATCGAGCCCAGGTCATGGCCTTCGGTGTTGTGGCCTCCGATGGAAGAAAGCTGTCCATGTATTTCTACTAAGTCTGGAGAAAAGGTGGGTGCTGACACCTGCTACAAGATGCTAAGGTACCATGTCTTGTCATGGCTCAAGGCCAACTATCCAGAGGGCAACTATGTGTGTGCCCAGGATGGTGCTCCCCGCCATACTGCCTAGAAGGTATAGAATTTCTGCAAATCCAGCTTTGCTGCTTTCTGGCCTGCGGACTTCTGGCTTTCTTCCAGCCCAGATCTCAATCCTCTGGACTATGCTGTGTGGGATATTTTCGAGCATGTCACCAACAAAACCTCCTACCCCAACATCAACTCTCTGGAGGCTGCCATCAATGAGGAGTGTGCCAGGATGTCCAGTGACCTTGTGGTGAAGAGTTGTGCGGGGTTCTAGGGCTGTGTGGAAGCTGTAATTGCAAACAATGTAATGCATAGAATAAATTATTTGTTTTGTAATTCTATATGAATGTTATTAACCTCTTTTTGAATTACTAAACCTATTGATGCACTGTGAGAGAGTTTCAAATGTTACAGCAAATTTGCAAGTTTTGCTTCCCCACCCTGTACTACCTCAAGGTAGCTTGAGCTAGAAATCTTGCCTTAGGGTACAACAAAATTTCAGCAACAGGCTTTGAATATCTGAACAGCTTAAGTTATCAAAATGATTTCACTTAAATGCTTAATGGAATTGAATTAAGTAGAATTAGATGTAATATCCTGTCAGTTCACTCCTTGAATATCAAATCAAGCTTTTAACAAAACATTTACCATGTTTTGGTATTAAATGTTACATTTTTTTACAGTTAAAAGGCCCTTTTATTGCTCATTTCAAGATTGCATTATTTGAGCTTTTATTTGTTGGCCATCCCTATTTTGTATAGCAAAATCTTTATTTTTCTGTAGATTTTAATGTTTGACCTTATAATTTATATAAAATAATTGTGATTTTAAAATAAAGGTAAAACAAAATCTCTGCATGAGTTTTCCTTTATTGACTATTAATACAAATAATAATAGTAGTGGTTACATATTAATTGAAATATATGTTGATAAGGGATGTATAAATGTAAATAGCTGTGCACTTAGTTTGCTTGATTGTCATTATCCAGATTGTACTAAAATATTTAACCTTTTCATTCTCTTTCCTTTCGAGTAGAGGGTGGTGTGTGTGTACACACACCTGTTTCTGTCTATATATGCTTGAGCAGGTGTACCTTTGTGTGTACACACATGAACTATGTATGAGGGGTTTCTTATTAAGTATCATTTAACTCTTTAACATTCACATTTGTCTCTCAAAAGTATTGCTTATTTATTCACATTGTTTTAAATTAAGCATACATTATCTTGTAGCTTTGAGATTTTGATGAGGCAACTGTTATTGTGTTGCTGGTGTGAGAGGCCAGATCTGTCCAGTTTGAGCATAAAATAGGTAGAATCTTTTGGCCGAATATGGCTGAATTAATGTTAAAGGGTTAAACATAGTGGGTGGATTGGTCTTGATTTAGCTGAACTTGTTAATTTTCGTATTGAACTAAATTCCACAACTATTCCATTGATATATATTTTTTAAAAATCATATAAATGAAAATACTTTTTCTTTTTAATATCTCATCTCCCTAAACTTTTTAATGTTGTGTTTATTTCCACTTTATGATGAATGGTTTTGATTTAAATACTTATCAGATCCCCTCACAAACCAAAATAGTGCTTAAACTTTGCACTTTTATTTTATATTACATCAGTGCCCTACTTTCTCTACTAGATAGAAACCTGTTATCATTGATCTCAGTGTTCCAAATATTCATAATTATTTTGATTAAATAAGGTTCAAAATTAAACTTCCTTTATTAATTTTTCTGTAAATTACCTGTTATGCAAAGTAGGATTGGCCGACAAGTAAGCTCAAGAAATGCAATTTTGAAGTGAAAAAACACAGTAGGAATATAAGGAATATAAGGACATTTTAACTGTAAAAAAAAAAGGAGAGAGAAAAAAAAAAACACAGTAGGAATATAAGTATTTAAAGCAAAAATCACAAAAGGTATTTTCCAGATAGGTAGAGTGAGTGCTCTCTACAAACACAGTGCACAACCTATGTGAACTTGCAATCTGATATGCTAAACATTCAGCTTGTAATTTATTTCACTAGGTTGTTACACTTTCCAGGTAGAAAATATTGATTTCTTTCATAGGCATAAACATTTTTGATTTAGGTGAGTTATGAAATAAGTTGTGATGTTCATAAATCTCCCAGGGTTATTATTGGTGTAAATATATTGAAGTGAATGCCAACAGGATTTATAACTGGGCTATGCTCAATAGCTGACTGCACTTTATTTACTTTTAGCACTTCATACTTGTGAATATTTGTACATTTTAGAATGCAATAATTGAATAGTTAAGAAGCTCTAAAAGTTACTAAAGGATTAAAAAAGCTAATGCTTGAGCTAGAAAACAGCAACTGGCCCATTAAAAGAACTCAAATCATTATCCAGTCCTCAGTTGATCATATTACTGATTATACTACAGTTTATATGCCAAGCTATCTTCTCAGATTAGATATTAACTGTTGTTTCTTCACTATATAATTTATCAGCCACTTAGTCTAAGAAGATAGATTATCCTACTAATGCTTAGCATAGTGATGTGTTCACCTAGTTTCATATTTGCTGATGGAAATCAAACCGTATTTCCTGTATAAAAATAAACCAAATAAAAACTAAATGTCTAAATTACTGCACTTAGAATTACTAGCATTAAGATTACTGAGTAGTCATAGGTCTCTATTATTCCTTAGTAAATTATTAATACAATGCTCTTTCCAGTTGTGCCACTTGTACCACTAATTACCAAGGAACTAATTTTCATTTTGATACGCTCAGAAAATATTCTGCTCAAAGTATTTGAAAATTTATATTTAACTTACCCATTCATTACATTACTGACATTGTATGGACATTTTCCTAAAATCTCATTGCTTCCTCAGTTTTATGAATATTATATAATCAGTAACTAATGTATCTTCATTCTCCTCCAACAATTTGATTACAAGATTCCATTCAGTTTTTCTGTTTTATATATATCTCATACTTTAGGTGTAATGTGTGGTCATAACTCTTGAGTTTCTGCCATTGTTTTTGTAATATAACCATTCATTATTCCTCACTTTTTTCATGCAGCTGTATACTTTGCAACTTTAACTTTACCAAATTCATTAAATCTTGCCCACCTGCACTTCTTTTTCTTGTATTTGGCATGTTAACAACACTTAACTGAACCTGGATAAAGATGCTAAAGAGTCTATATAACTTGTTTTCATGATAATCATGTTTGGCCCTCCATCATTCATTTTAGACATTTTTTAGTCCAGTTTATATTCAAATAATTGGTTCTTGCTACAATCATGATTACACTAATGTTATAATATTTCTGTTTATGATGGATTTGAGGTTAATCAGCAAGGTGTGCTATACTTTAGAAACCTATCTTTTCTTCAAGTTTTTCGCTCTTACAGTTATGTGAAATTTTCTTAGTACAAAACTTGTGTGAGATGCAGCATTTTACAAAGTGAAGTTGTTGCAAGGTTATCTTTTTGAAGCCACATGCAATAACACACACAAGATTTTGCAGCTTGGTTGAGGCTCTCAAATTTTTAGAGTTGTAATTGTTTGGCAAATGACTTGATCTGAGACTGTATATTGAGGCTGAATCAATTTATTTGTAGAAGAGCCATTATTTTTTATCTACTTAAGAGCACCTGATATATTTGATATATTTAACTTAAGATATATTCTATTTAAGAGCATCTGATATATCTGTTTTATGTTTATTTCTTGAGATATCTATATTTTTGTTGCTCATCTGAAACTCTTATTGACATAATTTGACTTTCCATCTCTGTTTAAATTAGACACATGTCAATTAGTCGTATTTGAAATTCAGGACACTGTTAATATTTGTTTAAATATTCAGTGCTAAACTGCTCCACTCTTTGGTGCATTCTATTTTTTCTTTATTCTACTACTTCAGTGCTCATTGATGTGATGGTAGCAAGATGGTAAAGTTTTATATTTAAATTGTTTTGTCCATTTAAAACATTAACTTTAATATATTAACTTCTACTTTCATTTTCAGAAAAATAGATATTATATTAAGTGCTTTTTAATTTGGTAAATTACTGAAATTTATCTTTTTTAGAGATAGTTTAATAAGTAATTTTTTAATATTGTTTCACTTAAGTCATTTATTTCAAAAATGTTTTTCATTTTTTGCAAACTCAGTATATATTTGGACAATATTCATATTTACTTTGACAACTTCTCCATAAGCAATATTCCTAGTCCAGGTTCTATTTTCATTATTATACCTCTTTAAGGTTGATTTGAAGGTATCATTGTTGCTATTTCTGTGCATTTGAATAACCATATAAAAAGCTCACACATTTGTGAATATCTGTATGTGACAGATGAATGTCAAAGCGATTTTGTTTTTAATAATTTGTCCATAATATGAATGCACTTTCAATGAACTATCTTTACCAAAATTTTCTCATACATGAGCAATGGTAACTAATAACTTTCAGTGAATAAATTTTATTCACAGTAAGGAATGTTTCCATGACACTTTTTAAAAATTTCATAGTTATTGTTTATTAATAGATAGTCAAGTGAAAAATAATATATGTAACTTGCAGGCAGAGTAGTATTAACAGTTTTACTTACTGAAGCTTTCTGCAAAATAACTAGTCTTACATGGTTGAAAAAACTATTGTCTTTAAATTGAATTAGGTTTCTCAAAATTCATTATGATCAGAGGAAAGTATATGATGGGGGGACAAAGAAACATAGCTCTTGTTATGATCTTACAGGTTACAATTTGCTTGTAACTTCATTGTTTGAAATTACTGTTATTTCTGTCATATGAAGCAGATTTCTAGATGGTGGCCAATCCATTATGACTTTAAATATCAACTTACTTGTTGGCATTGTCTTGTTCACTAAATTTTGAGAAATGAATATGTAAATCTTTATGTTCTAACTTACCACTATTTTAGTTTCTGAAGAAAATATTTAAAACAGAAAACATCTAAAATTTGTGGATTTTTTTCAAATAATAATAGTAGAAATTTTCTCAAAATTAGCACAAATTTTTCTTAGCTTTTTGTGACTGTATTTCTAATTAAATATACTGCATATATGTTTTATTTAATGGAAAAGGGAAAGAAAAAAACATATAAAAAAAGACCAATAATTTTGTTGTATTTAGTACAATAACTTAGTCATCATAAGCTGGTTTGAGATACAGCTTAACAAAGAGGTTCTTAACATTATGATTAAAAGTTTAAATTTGAATGTGAATACTTTTAAGAAAGACCGTTTTATATAGAATCATGAGCTGGCTCAGTTGATGTTAAAAGACTTTTTAACAAATCACTTGAGTCCTTAAACACTCCCCTCTATTGATTTTTTAAAGTTACCTTTGGATGGGTGTAGTTAAAGTTCATAACATAAGTGATCTTTAAAAAGGCTTTTCGTAGCAACTTGCTAGAGCTAGCTCATAACTCTATGTGGCCACCTTTAACACTCAACCAGCAGGGTTGGTTGATGGTATTTGACTACCAGCTCATTAAAAATTGTTTGCCTTGTACCTAAACCAGAAGTCATTACTTAGGTTACATTTTTAATACTAATATATCATATCAATCCTTCATAGTATCACTGTACATTGTCAATTTTATTTTATTCTAACACACAGGAGACTCAAAGCAAGAATTTAGAATTCCAGTTGGTCTCAAATAATCATGCATCGCCATGCATATCATCTTTTTTATCTTTTCTTTGGCCCCTTTTACTCTGTAAACTTAATAAAAAGAGGTTATTTTTCTAATATGAAACTTTCTCTTTTTTTCTATTTTTTGAAAACTAACTAGCATTCTTTTTCTTAATTAATAATTAGGTTCTGATGAAAAATTTAGATATTAAAAACCAATTAAAATCTATGTTTGTAATCTTGAATAGTATAAAATTTATAGTAATAGATTACAAAATGATGCCAATTTTAAACTGAGATTTTTTAAATTTAAAAAAAAATAATAAATATGATTTGTTGAAATCAATAAAAAAATTTACAATAGTTATATTACTAATGTTACTCTGTAACTATATTGCTAATCATATTCTTTGTCATGAATCGTAGCCAGTATCTAGGATATTCAAGTGTTCTTTCTGTCTACTACTTGCTTCTAATTCTGACTGTGAATATATATATATATATATATATATATATATATATAGTTCAAAAACACAATAACAAAGAAACAAAAAAACAACAAAGTGAGGACGTGATATGGATAGTATTATTGGACGCTCAGGAAAGGAAAGAGAGAGTATATGACGTTTCGGGCGTAGCCCTTCGTCGGAAAGATGGAAAGTTCGGAGAATGGAAGAACGGAGAAAGAGGAAAATGGTACCGATGCCCACGAGGTTACATATGAGTATATGCATATATGTGTACATGTATGTACATACCTTCATCTACATGTACATATAGATACATATGTTCCATGGAGGATAGTGGCGGACAGAAAACAAGACAGGGAAACAAAACGGTGAAATAAACAAACAGAAAAGGCTATATAGCCAGATGTGGAGAAGAATGTGTATATTGGACGCTGTGAAGCACGAACTGGAAAGGCGAAGGACGAGCAACGAGTGATAGAGAGAGAGAGAGAGATAGTAGTGATGGGGAGAGGCGAAGAACAGTAGAAGGAAATATATATGTATATTTATTAGAGATATGTTTTGTAAGGAAATATTTATGTATTTATTTAACTAGGAATAACATTTTTTCTTCAGATAAATGTTAGTCAGTTGAATTAACCCAATATATTACTGGTATATTTTATTGATCCCTGAACAGTGAGAGCAACATTGAATTGTAGGAGTCAGATAATGAAGTAAAAACTTACAGTAAAGTATTTGATCCACAAGATGCTGTAAATTTAGGCATCTACATCATACTTGTACTAGAAAATATAAATTTTGTCTGATATACCATTAGTTTTTGTTATTGTAGTTATCTCCAAACTAATCCCTGGCATTTTAATTATAACCATCCTGTTTTTTCTTTGGCTATAATACATCTAGGACTATATTAGTTAATGTGTCCTTTTATAAAAAAGAAAAACATGTTTGAAGCAGATTTGTGGAAGTCAAGTTGGCTCAAGCATACCATATGTACTTAATTACAACAGAACCTAAAAGGTATGTTTGACTGAGAAGTTTAATAGAAAATTGTTGTTCATAAGTGAGAGAGATATGAATTTATTTATATTGCTGAGCAAAATCGCAGTTGTGGCAGATACCAGTGTCATGCAAATGGCACCCGTTCTAGTAGCATATAAAAGTACCCATTACACTCTCAGGGTGGTTGGTGTTAGGAAGGGCATCCAGCCGTAGAAGATCATGCCAAATCAGACTGGATGCTGGTGTAGCCTTCCAGAGTGCCAGCCCAGTCAAACTGTCCAACCCATGCCAGCATGGACAACAGACGTTAAATGATGATGATAGTGATAAGTATCAGTTACATGAAAACATTTACTTGACTAATATGCAATATATTTTGACATTAGGTTTCAGTGGAAAATAAACAATTTTGCTGTATTTTAAACACATGGTAGTCATTCCAAACTGATTTGTTTGTTAAATGAAATATAGATATCAATTTTGAAGCAAGTGACTGCTTCCTGCTCCTTCATGAAATCAAAGAAGCTTTGTGATGTGTGATGTTTGTGAAGAAGTTACTTAGCAATATTTCAGCATTTGTTTGGAAAAAAGAAATTTATATTGTAAGATTTAAAGTTCAGTAATAAAAGAAGAAACAAAAACGTTTGAGAAGAAATGAAGTGGGTTTAATGTTCCTTTTATTTATCTAAGAAAACTATCAAGTTTGCCTCAACTAAAACAACTGAAAAGTAGAGTTGAAATCCAATCTGTAATTGATGAGATAGCAAGGAATCAGGAATGGATGAAAAGAAGAGCTTAAATGAATAACTACTTTTCTGAAGTTGATATTTGATATTAGATGCAGTGATTCATAAAAGCAAAAGCAATGTATTAAGTTTCATCATCATTATTTAATGTGTGTTGTCCATGCTGGCATGAGTTGGATGGTTTGACTGGGCTGGCCCGCTGGAAGGCTGCACCAGGATCCAGCCTGATGTGGCATGGTTTTCTATGGTTGGATGCCCTTCCTAATGCTAACCACTCTGAGAGTATAATGGGTGCTTTTATGTACCACCAGCATGGCACTGGTATCTGCCAGAACAGTGATTTTGCTTGGCAATATAAATAAATTCACATCTCTCTCACTTATGAACAACAACTTTCTATTAAACTCCCCAGTCAAACATACCTTTCAGGTTCTGTTGTAATTAAGTACATATGGTATACTTGAACCAATGAAAGAGCCTCATGTGATCACTTAACTTTCCACAAATCTGCCTCAAACATCCTAATGTAGTCCTCAATGTATTATAGCTAAAGAAAAAACAGGATGGTTATAATTGAAATGCCAGGGATTAGTTTTGAGATATCTACAATAACAAAAACTAATGGTATATCAGTCAAAATTTATATTTTCTAGTATAAGTATGATGGAGATGATTAAAAATATTGAGGAGATGGATGAAATAGAAAGTATAAGTTAAAAACAAAAGTCTAACACAAAATTTTTCAGTGAATATCTAACAACTGCATCAGACTGATGGAACCTAGAGGTGCTGTTATTGGAGGGGAAAAGTTGAAAACTAACCTAACATATGCAAACATAGCAATGGAAACATCCAAAATAGAACAGCTCAATCTCCTGAATAACTGTTTTTCCTCTTTTTTTTTTTTTGGTCTTTGTTTCAAATTATTTTTAAAGTTTAGAAATCCTTTAAATACTACATCATCTTGTGTTTTATAACAACAAAACTTTAAAATTTTCAAATGCAACCCAAAACAAAATTTCCAAGAAACAAGAATTTGTAATTATGGATAATATGTCATCTGGCATTTAATATTAAAAAAAATGCTTAAGATGACTTAGCTAAAAGTTCTGAAGGAAAAGTAGTTTAGGAGCGGCAGAGAGTATGTATCTTCTCTTTAGTAAAACATGAGTAAACATATCTAGGAAACTAAAGTTGCTTATATCTTATAAGCTTAGGAAAAAATTTGAATTACTATGTGGACAATTTCAGATCTTTACTGATTTTGTAGATTTTTTTTTTTTTTCTTGTGCTTTACATTTTCTTTAGATAAATAAAAGTGTAAAACTGTGTTCCAAATCTATGCTTCAATTTATCACCACCATTGCTATCATCCTTATGCACATTTTATGCCTGGTTTCCCTGCAGATATGTGTTGGCATTGGAGTTGTCATGGTCAGCTCCCACTTGATATTTCTAGATGGGTGAGGGTGGGAGAACACAATACTTGTATGTTCTGGCTTGACCTAACACCAACCACTTTACAGAGTGTAATGAGTGCATTTTATTTTGTTACTTGCACAAGATAGGTCCTCATATCCTTGACAAAACTAAACTGAAGTGACGTGGTACAGTGAATAGCAATGGATGCAACAGAGAGAGGATGATTTGAATAGATGAAAGGGGCAGCTGGAGAAGGCCAGCAGGGATAGCATGGGTTAAAAGTTTAGATGTAAATATAATATATGTTGTATGTCCTAAGTATTGCCACTACTTCTGTTTTAATGTACACTTTGTTATGCTTGCATACATAAATATATATATATATATATATATATATATATATATATATATATATATTCCAAATGTTTTAAGAAGGAAGGAGTGTTTCCTGAAGGTGTGTGCATGCATAATTTTATGTCCTTTCATACATTTGTATACATGAGCATGTGTGAATTCACATCTCCACCAAAGAATTTGAATGCAACATTAGTGAACATATCTGTATATATTTATATGCAACAGTTGTAAGTGTATAGATGAAAAAAAAACAAACAAATAATCAATTTTCAGGTATGATCCTCAGTGCATTAATCATGAACCTAACTCAAATGTAAATTTCTATTACAGAGAAAAGTTTATTCTGAAATTAATTACAGGCAGAAGTTTAAATATAACAATAATTCCTTTGATCTTATATCTTGTGGAAATATATCTTGCCTTGCAATCTTCAAAAATTTACTGGAAATGTTATTCTCATTAATTTAGCATGGTTATGAAACTTAGAAGCCATTATATTTCTTGAAGAAAATTTACATTTTAACATATTTCTTGAATAATTCAAGTAATACTTAGCCAATTGTTATGTTAGAAAGAAACTGTTAGAAATCAATTCAGTGTGTCCGTATGTCACTGCACTGGAGTCAGCAATTCTGGTTTATTAGCACTTCCTTAATTGCAACTAATTATGTATATAGATGTAATACCCTCACGAAAATTTAACGGTATTCTCTTTTAATAGAAGCGTTCAGTGTGTAATTCACTTCATAAGTAACAACGTATCAATAATGCTTTCTTTTGTAAAGCTAAGCACTAATCCACTGCAATTCCTTGAGGGATAAATCATAAATTATAGCTATTGTGTCTTCAAACAAAATATTAATCATTCTTGCTTCAGTCTTTCTGCCTTTCTTTCCATTTCAAACAAAGAACAACATGTTAGACCAATATATATATATATATATATATATATATATATATATATATATATATATATATATAATCACCAACAAAGAATTAGATATTGTAGGTTTAAAAATCTTTGTTCAACATTTTTTGCATTATTATCAAGGAGTGAGCAAAACAGATTGTGGTATTTAGTTAGGTATCATTGTGTCACTACTTGAAATCTTGCTGGAGTAGATGTTGCCTTTCATCTCATCAAGATTGATAAAAAATAAAGATTGTTATCACTGACTATATCCTCTGCGAATATATATGGCTTTCTACCTCTGATGGAATTAGTTATAGAGTTGGACAGATTAATGTCAAGGGATGTCTAGTCAATTTTTTTATCAATTCATTCATAGTACCCAAGTTAGAATGCTGGCAGGTTATAAAATAGTGTTTAAACAAGGTATTGAACCGATGTTAAAAAATACAAACTTTCTGTTGATATTAAGATGTTAGAAATAATGAAGACAAAACAGTAAAAGTATTATGTAGAACATACTTTATTAAAATGTTTCATTTTCTTGAGCTTCTTCCCTTTATTTCATTAAGTACATTACAACAAACAAAGAAATGTATGTAAAATGACATATATTGAATATAGATAGTTATATAATCTACTAAAATCTATTTATTTAAAATACTTTAAAATTTATCAAGGGCACAAAAGACATGGCAATAAAAAAACCTAAAGTTAATAAAAAAAAAACTATGAAGTGTTTAATTACAGATCCTGAGCAGCTACTTTCAACAAATAAAGTTTTCATTTAAAATTTTAATTGGCTACCACTTTCTGATATGTTCCATGTTATCTCTGTATTTCGTCATCTGGCTGGTTCTTCTTGGATACATTTTTGCAGTTTTCATATATGAGTTATTTTCATTGCTATCTCTCTTACATCTCTGGAATTTATTTACATTGCATGCTAATTTATTTACAATACATATCAAAGAAAACCAGCTCAAAACCCTCTGAGAATCACATGATTTGACATTACTCAAGTCCCTGAGTTTAAAAACAATTGCTTTTTTCATGCACATAATTTAAACTGAAATCCAAAACAAATATTACCAGACTATCAGAATGAAATAACCTGATAATATTCTTGCTTGGATCTCAGCAATATACTGACTAGGAATGAATTGTCCTAGCACCTGTCAGGAATCCTGTGCATGTTGTCACTATTTAGTAAATTCATCTTTTTTAATTCATTGTAGTTAAATACATCATAGCTATTTCATTGCAAGATAATTACATTGCCAGTCAATTTACCACTAGTAAATTTGTCATGTTTTTTAGCTGTAGCAAATACATTGCTAAGCATAAATGTTTTTACTTGAAGAATTCATACATCCTATTTCTTGTACAGTGAAAGAAATTTGAAGAGAAACATTACTATCATATTTGCTCCATATATACGCGAAAAGAAATAAATAAAGTCTATTTTCAAAAATAGAACTTAATCCCAGAATAATGCAATAAGAGATAACACTATTTTTAATTGAAAGGAAGAAGAAATATGCTAAAAACACAAATACTGTACAATACCTCTTAAATAATCCAGTATCTTTGGTTTTGATATTCATTGACGATGCATTGAATTCTTGCTGTTCTATCTTATTTCTTATTGCACTGTGGGTTTTCTGCACCAATGATGCAGTTAGATAATTAGTTCATTTCTTCATTGTTCATTTTTACTTTCAAAGAAAATAGAAAATCCAGATTGCAGAATTTACTTTTCTTTGTTAATGAAATATGGCACATTTATTCTTCAAATAAAAACTTCAAACAAACCTTTCATAGTGTGTTACTCTGCAAATAAAAGCATGACAATGATAGTGTCAAGGTAATTGGCATGATGAGAAATTTATTGCTGATATATTGCCACCTGCACACCCGTTTCTGATAAGCCAGGAGTGAAATGCATATACTTTTAAAGATAATAGAGCCCTAACTATTCCACTGACTTGAAGTATCATAGCATCTGGAAGTTAGGTGAGGGCATTGTGTATTGTGTTGATGTCTGGTGAGAAGCCATGATAAGGCAATGGTCGGTGCAGAGATGGTGATGGTTTGATAGGGGTTGGGTTTGTAGGTGAGAATGAGATAAGAAGTGTTTGGGGCATATGTGCATCAGTCAGGTATCTATGCAGAGATGAAACTAGTTGGTCTAGAGAGTTGAGGTTTGGAAAAAGATTTGGTTTCTGCACCAGTGGCATCAATATAGTGTGTTTCTGAGAGTGGAGGAGTAGTAAGTGTTCAAGTTACTGAGGGCAATAACTTTGTAGAAGTGGGGTTGATATCTTCAGTACAGGAAGTGCCATGGTTAAATATTTGTTAGAGGCTTGACACAGTCAGAGAGTGATTGAGGAAACAGATGTATCTGGAGGAGTAGGAGAGGAAGAATGTGAACCAAAATAATTGGAAGTTTTTGTTGTAGATATCTAAGTAAGAGATGTCTCAGATACATACCCAAGCCACAAGTGTATGTATACTTTTAAATAACAGTTGGTTTACTTATCACTTAGGTACAAAGACTAGAACATTGAAATCATTTAAGTGTGAGCCTTGCAATACTAACTAACCAGTCAGTATTGTTACCCAGTCTGAAACTGTTCTGATATTGTGTCATCTAAGTTACTATGTCAAAAAAAAAATATCTACTTAGAATCCTCTCTTGAATTAAAATCTTACTCAGTTTCTCTCAAGCAGTCTTCTTTCTGTTTTTGCTCCATTCCACTTACTCTCTTTTTTTCCTCCTTCTGTCCTTATCCTCTCTCTCCATGAGGATGCGATACCAACTTGGATAAATTGTCTTAGCAATTTTATGACTATTCATTTTGCACATATAATGTAGGATGTGAGGACACTTTGCCACCAATCAATTTGTAATGTTTGTTTTGGTTTCAGCTCAAGTTAAGTTACAAGTGGTTCATTGCATGTTTTGAGTTGGTTTTGTTTAAAACACAATGTAAATAAATTCATAACATAAATTAATTCCAGAGATGCGGGAGAGATAGTAGTGAGAATAACTTGTACTTTAAAAATCATGTAACACTGTTACAATAAATATACTTAGCAAAATCAAACTGGAAAAATTTATCCAAGAAGAAACCACCCAAAAGAAGAAATTCAGATATATTAACAAGTGCATTAGAAATGTGATAGATGGTTATGGCTTCGAAAAAAAAATTAATTTCTTGAAAGCAATTGTTCATCATTTGAAATTTAAACATAGTATTGTTTGTAGTTAAATTTGCTTTTCTGCTATCATTTTTTGACATTCTTGATAAATTTTAAAATAAAATATTTTAAATTGGTTTTAGTTTATTTATATAACCATCTGTATCCTACACTTCATTTTATATAAATTTCTTTGTTTTTGTGTGTTCAGTAAAAGAAACTACAGAAAGAAAATAGAAATTTTATGAAAGCAAGGATTTTGTCCTAATATTTTCAGTTTTCTTTTCATTTCTGCATTCCAATTTTTGTTATATCCCACATCTTAATATTAACAGAAAAAAAAAATTGTATTTACATTCATTCACTATTCTTATTTAGGTGCCATTTAATAAACTGATGGCCTTTCTGACTGACATATTCACTGGACACCATAATGTGCATGTGTGTGATCATCATCAATTTTACATCTGCTTTCCATTAGTTGGCTGGTTCATCAGATAAAATTATATGAGGGGACTATGTCTTGCTCAAAACACTTCAATTTTGACATGGTTTTTATGGATGCCCTTCCTAACAGTAACCATTCTACTGAGTGTAATGGATGCATATTTTTGGCACCATTTATGTGAAATAAAAGTGAGGTTGACAGAGTTGGAGATACTTTGGGGCAGATGGTCACTGAAAGAAAGGAATTGAGTGTTATGGAGGTGGACCAAGGAGAGAAGACAAGAGAGTGTTGTGATGGCAGAGAGGCTGTGGGTAGACATCAGTGGGAGAAAGGGAGTGAGGAAGTAAGGGGTAAATGCAGTGATAACAGTGAGTGTTTCCATGTTTGGAATTTCTTCTACAAATCTTTGATAGATTGTGCTATAAAAATATCATCATCAGTATACAGGAGTTCACATGGACAGCCAGTTTTAAACTTTTCTGTTATGGTTTGGAGAATTATAATAAACAAGAGAGGGAATTAGGACTGAGCCCTGATAAACTTCTAACTGTAATCTAAATTTGCCATTGAATTTAATGTCGTCTCTCATCTTTGTTGACTGCTGTTATGTGTGTGTGTGTGCCTGTATACATGTTTGTGCATATGCATACATATGTGAACATGTGTATGTGTCCAGGTCCTGTACTTCATTGTAGCTATTCTGGACAAGTCCATGCTGGAGCACTTTGTAGTGTTGGCTGTTATACATCTTTTTTCTTTTGGTTTGATCTCTGATATGTAGTTTTAGGTTCCATTTAATTGCTGTTATTTTATGTTTAGTAGGGTTAATTACTCTTTTCTGGTTCTAACCTTTAGCAAAATGTTGGTCTGATACATGGGAGTAAAGTGAATTTAGTCATTTGTTAAAACAATGTACATATATGTTGCTTGCTTCAGTGTGTTTAATGATTTCTCTTTATATTTATTTCTCCTCATTTTATCTATTGCAGTTGATGAATGTGTACAAGAAAACATCAGATTCCATTCAGTTTCTATTAGGTAAGATGTTGAACAGAACTTCTTAATTAAACTGAGATTGACCTCACAACATTTTTACATGTTTTCCAATTCTTGCTTGGGTTGTACAAATCTGGAATGAAACAATTTGCACCTATGTCTTGTTCCATCATCTACTCTTCAGTTAGGTTAAAGAACCTAATCAATGCTTGATGTACTAAAATAATATGATAGAAACTATCATGCCATTTTATCCACCAAAATTTATGAAACATTTCATTGAGACAGAAAATTGTTTGGGAAAAAAATTTTTAATACTAGTTTAATGACATGTAAACTGTATTTTCTGTTGTCGTCCTCGTTATTTCTTCTTCTTCTTCTTCTTCTTCTTCTTCTTCTTCTTCTTCTTCTTCTTCTTCTTCTTCTTTTGTTGGTTCATCTGTAGACATTCTTTCTGCTTGTTAACTGCTCTATTGAAATACTGGAGACTGAGGTAAACAAAGTTGTATGTATTCCCTAGAAGCCACACTCGTATGCCACTAGTTTCAGTTTTGAGCTCCTGTTTGTGTGCTCAGTAATTGATGTAGAATTAATTCTTTTCTCTTGTATGCATCAGGACCAACAATTCAATATAATATCTTAGTTTGCATTCACATTTAAAAAAATAAATAAATTTAGAAAAAAAAATCTCATATCTATTTCAGTGTCATCAATTTTGTGAGTTTTTTAAAAACCCTTCTGCTGAATTGGAGTTCTTATTACTTGCAGCCCTTTCATATCAGTTCTCTTTACCATAGTGTTGACAAGAGTTGATTGAAAAAGGCCATAAGATAAGCAATCATATCATAGTTGAGGTCAGTTAAATAATTGGAACCTTTCTCTGTAAACTACTGATGCTTGTTCATTATGTAATGGCCTATCCTGCTTAAGTCAGTTATTTACATGTTTGTGGACTGAAGCAGTGATATTTAAGCTTTTTTTGCCATGAACATAGTACAACACTAGTGACATGATATGTATTACAAAGCTGTTGGTTAATAATTTGACCCATTATAAAGTCTCTCTGCTCCATTTCTTGCTATGATAATTTCAGACGTCTTTGATATATTTCATTGCAAGTTTCTTTTTCCTCTTTGTGACTGGTACAATAAATCATGGCTATTACTTGCTTCCATCCCTGCATTTAATTATGTATTACCTATATTCCATTTGTCTATAACAGCATTTTACTTTTATAATATCCATTACATTCATATAATTAATATATCATTTTTTTTTTTTCATACTGGTTTCTATGTTTCATTGTAATGTTCCAAAATTATACCAACATTTATTCCATTATATGACTTCCTTAATTATTAATAAGATTGAAGTGAATGAACAAAACAAAAGTTAATGGAGAAGAAACAATACCTGTATTAATTTTGACTATTCTGAGTAGGAAGAACTGGACTGTATCCTTGCTCGATGCATTGAACTGGAGGAGGTAAGCACTTGAAATTGTGTATTCAGTGCTTATGATGAGTGGGAGTGACAGAGAATTGTAACTTCAAATTTTCAGAATCTGAAAAATAAAACTGTTTGGATGTTCTCTAGAGGCAGTTGATGATTTCTAATATTTAAGTGATCTTCTTAGTACTGGGAATGGTTGTCATGAAAGTGCAGTAGCTAAAACAGATGCAGGAATTGATACTTCTATTATAAGCAACAAATTCTCTGTCAGTGTACAAAAAGCAGACTTTATGATGTTTTCATTGAATGATAATGTATGGTGATGAAACAGGGATATTGAAACTCAAAGACCAGAGGTGGTGTAATCAGTAGGCCAGATAACATCAACTTATGTGTAATGTGGAGCACAAACGAGCCAAGATATTGGGCAGATACTAAAGTTATTTGCTGA